>NW_020837982.1:13151617-13409125 GCF_003676395.1 Aethalodelphis obliquidens
CTTTTTTTTTTTTTTTTTTTTTTTGCGGTACGCGGGCCTCTCACTGTTGTGGCTTCTCCCGTTGTGGAGCACAGGCTCCGGACGCGCAGGCTCAGCGGCCCTGGCTCACGGGCCCAGCCGCTCCGCGGCATGTGGGATCTTCCCAAACCGGGGCACGAACCCGCGTCCCCTGCATCGGCAGGCGGACTCTTAACCACTGCGCCACCAGGGAAGCCCCCAGCTCATTTTTACAAGTTCTGTGGCTACGGTTACAGCATCTATAACTTATCTTTAAAAACTTCTGAATTAACAGTGTATTATAGATGAGTTACAAAGTAATTACTCCTGGGATAATGTAGATTAAAGTTAATGTTTGAGGCCCCCTCTGAGATGTTTTCCAAATCTCTGGATACCCAACTGGGTGTCAGTTTGATTCTGACACTAATTACCCCTCAACTCCCTCTTCAGGTTCATAATTTGTTAGAACGGGTCACAGAACTCACAGAAGCACTTGATTTCTGTTTACCAGTTTACTGTAAAGGATTCAGTGTAGGCACAGCTGGATGGAAGAGATGCACAGGGCGAGGTACAGGGATGTAGTGGGGGTAGCAGAGTTTCTACGCTCTCTCTGGCTCACCACCCTCCCAGCCTCTCAGTGTATTCACTAACCCTGAAGCTCTCTGAACCTCTCCATTTCAAGGTTTTTATGGATGTTCCATTTCATGGACATGATTGATTAAATCACCGGCCATTGGTCACTGAACTCAATCTCCAGCCCCTGTCCCCTCCGTGGAGGTCAGGGAGTAGGGTTGAAAGTTCCAGCCCTCTAATCATGTCTTGATCTTTCTGGAGACCTGCCACCATCCTGAAGCTGCCTAGGGGCCCCCAGCCACCAGTCATCTTATTAGCATAGAAAAGACGCTGATCACTCCAGAGATTCCAAGGTTTTTAGCAGCTGTGAGCCAGGAACTGTGGACAGAGACAAAACATATATTTCTGTATGCCATACACCCTAATTAGGAATCTACACTTCAGGGATGGTAGGTGAAGTGCTTCAAATGTTGCTATATAAATCTGCACTAGGCAATGCATTAATTGAGCATAAAGGGATGCTTTATATCTATTTAATAATATATAATATTTATACATATACATATATGTGTGTGTAAGTGTATACACACACGTTTGTGTACATATATACATAAATGTGTGTGCATCATGGTTGAGCATTAAAACTACTGGCTTTCCTGCCCTTGAATGAACAAGGTATAACAGCCCACAGGCTGTGCATCCGTCACTGCTATCATTCACTCACATCTGGGCAGGAGGGGTCCCTGTCCTGGGCCCCATGCTTAAGAGCAGGGCTCAGCAAACTTTTTCTGTAAATACTTTAGGCTTTGTGGACGCTCATGTCTTTGTCACAACTACTCAAGTCTGCTGTCGCAGTGCAGAAGCAGCCATAGACAATTCCTGAAAGAATGTGTGTGGCCGTGTTCCCATCAAACTTTATTTACAGAAACGGGCAGTGGGCCGGTTTGGTCCGTGGACTGCGGTTGGCCCCAGCTCCAGCGATGCTAAATCTGCATACTCACAAACTCTTCGCTTACGTGAGCTAATACATCCCTTTTTCTCCCTTAAGCCCGTGTGAGATGAGTTTCTGTCTTGTGAACTAGAAACAGCCCTTACTGATAATATACCAGTGAAGAGGGCGGGAAGAGGCCCTGCTTTAGAAGCTTGTTTCTCAGACCTTCGTATGACACCAGTCACCTGGAGAGGACGTTGAAACAAATATTGCTGGGCTTGCCTGCACCAATTCTGGTTCAGCAGGAGTGCAGTGCGGCCCAGAATTTGCATTTCTAACAAGCTCCCAGGGGATATTGCTGCTGCTGGACCCCGCTTTGAGTATTGATTCTTTGGAGGACCCTTCCATGGCCCTCTTCCAGCTGTGCCCCTCCCCCAAAGCGAAGATGTCTGTGGGGTCAAGGGAATCTGCGTTAAAGAGGCTACCTTGATGATTTGTGTGTGCCTTCTTGTTTGAGAAGCCCTGATCTGTACTATGAGCCGTCCTGTACTGTGGTCAGAGCGGATGGCTTTGGAGCAGCCGATCTGAAGGCCGAGTAACCAATTAGTGCTGGGTCTAGTCTAGGGTCCTCAGCAGGAAGGCTTGTGATTAAACAAAGAACTTCACCCTCTCTCCCTGAGAGTATGGATGCAAACACACAGAGAAACTTAGGAGTTGATAGTGGGAGGAAGTTAGAAAAAGCCAGGAGGAAGCTGTGTGTAGCAAATGCTGAGGCAGGGAAAAGCTCGCGGTATCGGGAGGGTCTGAGTCGTGACCTTGGTAGTGTGTGGGCTGCGATTACTGGAACCTACAGTTGAGGGAAGGACATTTAATCGGGTCATTTGAGAGACCTTGATTTTGAATTCTCTGTCAACTTCTTTTCCTCCATAACATCCAACTCTTTAGCTGTTTCTGTGTTTCTTACCTTCTTACCACCATCACCAGAAGCGATTGCTTCTTTGGAACCTGGGAAATTCTAATTAATACATGAACCAGTATGAAAAAGAGAAGCACTCCAAAAGAAAAAAAACAGAGAGGATTTAAAAAAAAAAAAAAGCAAAATTCAAAAGCATTTTTATATACCAGGGCTAACCAGTTAGAAAATGTCAGACTTTGGATATGAAGAAAAAGTTAAAATTGTTCGGGACACAGGAAGATATGAATAAACAGAAATATGCTGTGTTCCTGGTGGGAAGTCCCACTACTATTTAGTAGCTTGATTCTACACAAATGAATCAATAAATAAGAAATTCCAGTAGGAACCTACCAGATTTTTTGTGGGAGTTTTCAAACTGAAGAAAAAAATGCATCTGGAATAGAAAAGTTATGAGAACAGCCTAGAAGTTTTTAAATTAGAGTCAGGCATTTGGAGGTGGAGAAATACATAACAAAATTATAATAATGAAAACAACATGCTGTATTACCAGCGTGAAGGGTAGATGGCACAGAACAGTCTAGAACAAACCCATATGGGAATGTAGTATGATTGCAGCAGAATGTTGGGGCAGTGGAAAAAGATGGATGTTCAGCTCCATACTGTGTTTTACAGTGAAAATTTGAAAACAATGGAATATAATGAAATACATTTTAAGACTATGCATCTGCTAAATGACAAAATGACAAATATTGATATAGAGGTTCATGGTATATATATATTTTTTAACATCTTTATTGGAGTATAATTGCTTTACAATAGTGTGTTAGTTTCTGCTTTATAACAAAGTGAATCCACTATATGTATACATATATCCCCATATTTCCTCCCTCTTGCGTCTCCCTCCCACCCTCCCTATCCCACCCCTCTAGGTGGTCACAAAGCACCGAGCTGATCTCCCTATGCTATGCGGCTGCTTCCCACTAGCTGTCTGTTTTACATTTGGTAGTGTATATATGTCCATGCCACTCTCTCACTTCATCCCAGCTTACCCTTCCCCCTCCCCATGTCCTCAAGTCCATGCTCTATGGCTGTGTCTTTATTCCTTTCCTGTCCCTAAGTTCTTCAGAACCTTTTCTTTTCTTTTCTTTTTTACATTCCATATATATGTGTTAGCATACGGTAATTGTTTTTCTCTTTCTGACTGCACTCTGTATGACAGACTCTATCTAGGTCCATCCATCTCACCACAAATAACTCAATTTCATTTCTTTTTATGGCTGAGTAATATTCCATTGTATATACATGCCACATCTTCTTTATCCATTCATCTGTCGATGGACACTTAGGTTGCTTCCATGTCCTGGCTATTGTAAACAGAGCTTCAGTGAACATTGTGCTACATGACTCTTTTTGAATTATGGTTTTCTCAGGGTATATGCCCAGTAGTGGGATTGCTGGGTCATATGGTAGTTCTATTTTTAGTGTTTTAAGGAACCTCCATACTGTTCTCCATAGTGGCTGTATCAATTTACATTCCCACCAACAGTGCAAGAGTGTTCCCTTTTCTCCACACCCTCTCCAGCATTTGCTGTTTGTAGATTTTCTGATGATGCCCATTCTAACTGGTGTGAGGTGATACCTCATTGTAGTTTTGATTTGCATTTCTCTAATAATTAGTGATGTTGAGCAACTTTTCATGTGCTTCTTGGCCATCTGTATGTCTTCTTTGGAGAAATGTCTATTTAGGTCTTCTGCCCATTTTTGGATGGGGTTGTTTGTTTTTTTGATATTGAGCTGCATGAGCTGCTTGTAAATTTTGGAGATTAATCCTTTGTCGGTTACTTCATTTGCAAATATTTTCTCCCATTCTGAGGGTTGTCTTTTCATCTTGCTTATGGTTTCCTTTGCTGTGCAAAGGCTTTGAAGTTTCATTAGGTCCCATTTGTTTATTTTTGTTTTTATTTCCATTTCTCTAGGAGGTGGGTCAAAAAGGATCTTGCTGTGATTTATGTCATAGAGTGTTCTGCCTTTGTTTTCCTCTAAGAGTTTTATAGTGTCTGGCTTTACATTTAGGTCTTTAATCCATTTTGAGTTTTTTTGTGTGTATGGTGTTAGGGTGTGTTCTAATTTCATTTTTTTACATGTAGCTGTCCAGTTTTCCCAGCACCACTTATTGAAGAGGCTGTCTTTTCTCCATTGTATATTCTTGCCTCCTTTATCAAAAATAAGGTGACCATATGTGTGTGGGTTTATCTCTGGGCTTTCTATCCTGTTCCATTGATCTATATTTTTGTTTTTGTGCTAGTACCATATTGTCTTGATTACTGTAGCTTTGTAGTATAGTCTGAAGTCCCAGAGCCTGATTCCTCCAGCTTCGTTTTTCTTTCTCATGATATATTGTTAAATGAAAAAAAAAAAAACCCACAGTTTACAAAACAGTAAAAAGTGTAGAATGAGCCACAGTTGCTAAATACCTATATGTATGTTTATATTCACAAAGGTCACAAATGCAGATGTCTCTCTTGTCCCATTTTTTAAGAAACCAACTTTGATTGAGGTACTAACCATATCATCAGTGGCTCAGCACCTCCACTGCATTGGGTTTGGAATTAAGCTTCACCTCCCGATCTCGGCTGCAGGATCTAGGCTTGAAGGCTGGTTTCCACATGGCTCCCTGAATCACCTTTGAAGTTGACCACACTCCTGACCATGTGGCTTCCGAGAAAAATCCTGAGATGTGTTTTCCCTGGGTCACCATCCTCCCCATGATCTCCCATCTTTCCTTCCTCCGTCAGGTTCTGCCCTCCCCACAAGGTCTAGCTGCTACTGGTAAGTCAGAGAAATATCAGAGTTAAATAGATCCCATGATCATTCTCAGGGGAATTGAGTGGCTCTGTAAGACCATGTAAAGCTCAAGAAAGGCAATAGGGGAAGGAATACTAATTACAGAAGCCTTGAACCCATACGGTAAGTCCCCTACATATGAACCTTCAAGTTGTGAACTTTCAAAGATGCAAACGTGCGTTCCACCAACGTCCTCCTCTCCCTCCTCCAGTCAGTAACTCTTCTTGCCTGTTCACTCGATGCCAGCCCCTGTGTGCCAGCTGTTGTCCTGGACTACTGTCCTTTTCAAGGTACTGTACTGTAAGATTAAAAATGTCTTCCTTATTTTTTTATGTATTATTTGTGTGAAAAGTATTATAAACCTCTTATAGTACAGTATAGCCGACTGTGTTAGTTGGGTACCTAGGCTAACTTTGTTGGACTTATGAACAAATCGGCCTTATGAACATGCTCTCGGAACAGAACTTGTTCATATGTAGGGGACTTACCATATTTCCATCTCTTAAGTGTGGGGAGGGGTGTCCAGAAAAATCCCCCCAAACCAAGCAGATTATTCACCCTTTCCATCCTCCCCTCAAATTTCTGGAATTGAGAACGAGGTAGCCACATGGTGTGAAGACGGTGCTTGGCACACCGAGCTTTACGTGCGGAGCTGGACCCCACCTGGGCCACTTCTGCTCGCTGCTGTCTCATGCATGCAAATCACGACAGTTTACCAGGACACATGGCTTCTTTTCCTGACCACCCTCCAACCCATTCCTGCCTTAGAGCTTCAGGGAAACGAGGTTAGGAACCCAGGAGGTGGGACCCGGTTGTAGCTGGGTGTATTCTAGAACAAACCCCTCAAATGGCTTCTAAAGAGCAGGAATTACGTGGCAGTGAAGAGGTGAAATTCCCACCTATTACTTCACCCATATAATTGGGTTAATAATTAAAACATAACTAGCAGGGACCTCATCCACATGGAGTCATTATGTGCTGCTTTTTCCGACCATTGTCACAAAATATGAAAACTGCATCTCATAAGGGGAGCGTTCTCAGGATTGCTTAGCAACCTCCGCTGTAACTGTCACCCAGTTTGTAAGAACACGTGATTAATTATCGTGTCTTGTACCTAGAATATTATGCGTGTGGAAAAGTCATGGAGATGGATCCTCCTTGTCTTGAAACAGATCCCTCACAGTGGGGTTCACCTGGGAACATTTCAGAGTTTGTCTGCTGGGAGAGCCTTGAAACAGCCTTCATTAGAATACATACATTAATAATAATACATTAAATAATACATTAAATACATAATAATACATTAAATAATACATTATAATAATACATTAAATACATTAATAATACATAATAATAATACATTATTATAATACATTAAATGATAAAATCGTACAGCTTTTCCATGGAGGACGGCATCTCTTTCTAACCATATGGCCGTCGTTGTACCGGAACAATTGCTGAACAAATCCAGGATTTCCCTACTCATTCGTGACAAGTATTTGTGTCTCATCACAATTCTAGGGAAAAGTTAGTGGTGATAACATAGAATCGAACGTCAGGTTTGGGAATAAAGAGACTTGAGGTCTAATGGCAGCTCTCCTGCCACTGGCTTATGGACTTTTATCCAAACCTTTTCTCGTTAAACCTCAGTTTCTTTCTCTGTGAAAGCCTGTGCTGGTATGCTTTGGCGTGGTGCTCACAGCTGCGAGTCAGCAAGCACGAAAGGGTACAACCATTGCAGTTATTAAGCCCCACTATTTCCAGGCCATTTCTTTCACTTCCATGGTTTTAATTACCACCCTCTGCCAGTATCTTAAGAACAGCCCTGTCTTCCAGACCTATATGTCCAACAGCCCACTGGCCACCTCCACTTGCATACGACACAGGCCAACCGAAGCTCCACCTGTCCCAAACAGAACTCACCATTCTCTGAACTGTGCCCACCCAACCCCCTTCTCTCCCAATGTCTGCCATGTTTTATCAATGACATTACTGTCCACCCAGTTGGTAAAACCATAAACCTGACGATCACCTGCCATTCTTCTCCCTTAGACCCTGTGTCCAACAAATGACTGTCTTGTTAGTTGGACTTCCCCAATACCTCTTGTTTGCTAGTTTGTTCTACAGTTTGTTAGTTGAAACTCCCCAATATCTCTCAAGCATTTCCCCAGCACCACAGCCACCACTGTGACCGAAGTCCTCACCTTCTCTTACTTGGATGGGGTACCTTTCTGGTGTCTCTAATCCCACTGGAGTGCCCCTGCCATCCTTTCTCCACGGGACAGATACGGTCATCTGTGTAAATTTCAGATCTGATTATGTCTATAGTAGATGCCATTTGAGGTCTGCTGAGCCTACGATCCAGCGTCCCCCCTTCTCTGAGACCCGCCGCATCTCCTGGAAGGCACATTTGTGTTATGACACCTTGAGCTTCCTGGAGCTCACCCATAGGTCAGTGAATTAGGGGTAAATAATTGAATACCAGGCTGACTCAATTGAATTCTTTCTCCAGGCATTTTGAATTGTGACTCATAAACACCGTTGTGCCTCTCTGTATGACTGGAACTATAACTTATAACCTGAGGGCCATTGTCTCCCCTGCCTTTGGAGAAACAGAGAAAGAGAAAATAACAAAGCAGACGCACAGAGAGGCATACATGACAGACAGAGACTAACTCTTGGATTCCGGAAGAGTTTTCCAGATTCTGACTCCAGGCCCTTCCTGAGAACTATTTATGCTCTGAGATTTCATTAAGTTTCTGGGAATTTATAAGAAATTCCCCCATTTCACTTGAGCTGCCTTGAGCTGATTTCCATTCCTTGAAGCCAGATGGTTTTTGCTCACATCCTGGCATTATCATGTTAACCCCACCCCAGACTCCCTGTGACACTAGGATACAGCCCCAGATTCCTAAGCCAGCCCAAAGGCCCTGACGGATTTTCTAGGCTTCTTCTGGCCTCTCATCCCTTTGCTTTCTGTGCTCCAGTCACCCCAGGAAACTTCCAGTTCCTGGACATGCCATCCTCTCTTGGGTCCCTGCCCCTGCCATGCAGTTGCCTGGGATGCCCTCAATCTCTACTCCATGCGTCCTCCAGGTCTCAACATAAATGCCAGTTCCTCAGGAAGCCAGCTGTCTTGGTGGCCCAGGCTGGGCCTTGGCCCCTAGCGAGGAGGACCCCCTTGGCAGGTTTCGTGCAGGAGGTGGTGTCTGATCTGAGCTTTGAAGGACGGACAGGAAGAGCTCATCTAAGGCACTTCTGAGAATTTAGGGACACAGATGGGGTCCTTGGTGATGAGCCCGGGCTTTCAAATCAGATGCTCCTGTAACTGTGGGACTTTGGCCAAAGCCTTACCTGAAAGGTCCAGTGAGTGTGAGGATGAGAAATAGCAAATGTGGAGTAGCTGGCATTGCTTTGTCATTATTTGCTTTAGCTCAGAGCACCCTGCGATGCTCTGGAGCCTTGCCCAAATCATTCCAACTCTCTGAGACTCATTTTCATGATCTGTGTTACTGCTTATCTTCTCTACCACATTACATTATTGTAGGGACTGCATTTTCTGAACTCTGAAACCCTAAATAAACTTGTTGTTATTCAGATTATTATGATTAATGATTATAATCATCGGAACTCAGGGCCCACAGTGAGTTGCCCCTTCTTTCAAGAGCCAGACAATCATTCTTTTCCTTTGAGAGTTAAATTGTGAAATATGCAAAGTCACCAGAAAGATACAGCACGGTTCCCAGACCAGCAGCGTTTGCATGTAACTTGGTTGAATAGATTAACATATTAAAAGACAGTATGTCAATCAGAGAATGAAGGGACAGAAAAAGTTGTCACGGATGCAAACGGGGCTCAACTTGGCCTGGGCAGGGAGGAGGGCGGCTCAGCCGCCAGAAATGATGCATTTCTGTTTCCAAAGATAAGGCCATCCCTAGAGTTAGCAGATGTACGGAGGATGCCAGTCATTTCCTCCCTACTCCCCACGCCTTCTCAAAGATCTCGCCCAACCTGCAGCCTCGGGTGCTGCAGGCCTTTGTAGCAGGTGCCCTTGCTCCCAGCCCGGCCCTGCTATCCAGGACTGAGAGTCGGGGGTGAATACCAGACTGATATTCCAATGGAATGCCTACTGGATTGAATACAATCCAGTAGCAGACGAGAGCTGTTTTCTGAGTTTCTCTGTGTTCTGAGCATTTGGAACAGAGATGGGGAGACTGCATCATTTGGGTGTGGGGGGCACCAAGCTGGGAGGCTGGAAGGTCACTGGGACAGAGACCATCACCTAGGGGTGGCCATGCTGCAGCCTTGTGCAAACAGAGGGGTGAGCAACCAAGTGTCTGCCAGAAGAGAAGAATAAATAAGATATGTGTAGAAAAGCGGGGGGCAGGGGGAGGGGAAGGGAGGAGAGAGAGATCTGCTGATTTTTCTTGTTCCTTAAGTCTCACTCTGCTTCTAAATGACATTCCTTTTTAACAAGCTGCAGTGAGTAGGGATATGCAACCAAACCATTCCTAACGAGGATGAAATTTTAGCCAACAGACTGTACTATTTCAGTTTGCCTTGGCGAGATCATCTTACTGTGAGTGAGAAAGTTGATCAGTCAGGCTGTCTCGGGCAGACACGGTCGGGGGTGGGGGGATTCGAGCCGGGAGGTGGCCTCTAGGAGCTGGGGCCTGCACCATGAAAGCTGGCACCTTGCTGTGTGATAACTTGGGTTCCATGTGCTGTATTAGTTTTCTGTTGCTGCTGAAGCAGATTACCGCACTTAGTGGTGCAAAAACAATATAATTTTATTACCTGTAGTTCTGAAGGTTGGAAGTTCAAGTTGACGTGGGTCTCACTGAGCTAAGATCAAGGGGTGGGCTGGGCTGTATTCCTTCTGGCGGCTCTAGGAAGGAATCCATTTCCTTGTCCTTTTCTATCTTCTAGAGGTACTCACGTTCCCTGTCTCCTGGCTTCTTTCTTCATCTTCAAAGCCAGCAAGATAGCAGCTTTCTGACGCTCCTTCTGTTGTCATCTCTCTGTCCCCGACTCTCTCTTCTACATCCCTCTGTCACTTCTGAGGCCTCTTGTGACTGCATTGGGCCCACCTGGATAAGTCAGGCTAATTCCCCATCTCAAGGCCAACTGACTAGTAACCTTAGTTCCTCTTTTCCATGGAACCTAGAAATTCACAGGTTCTAGGGATTAGGGCATGGACATCTTTCTGCCTACCAGTTGTAGCTTGGCAAAATGGGGACAAAGGACAAAATATTGACGTATAGCATTCTTTAAAAATACTCATTTCAGCTTAGGAAACTTGGGTGCTAAATGAGTAAACTTGTAAATTTTATTTCTCTGATGGGCACAGAAAGATCTCCTGAATCTGTGCTTTAGTGCATAGAGTATGGACTTTCCAGTCCTCCAGGCTTGGGTTCCATCCTACCAGGTCTATATTTAAGTTCTCTGTATTTCAGTTTCCTTCTCCATAAAATATAGGTAATAATAGTACTGTTTGGAGGATTACGTGAAATCAGATATGTTTTTTTAAACTTGATAAATGCCCATTTTCTTACTTCTCCTCCTTACGCTTCCTCCTTTCCTTTTCCTGTCCTTCCAGATCTCGATAGCTTGGAACCATGAAGCGAATACACGAATGCGTCTAAGTGAGGGGCGGGGGGTGCTTACTACGTCTTGCCAGCAGAAGCGCACTCGTGCCAGGAGTCAGAAACGCGCCGTACGCCCCGATGACGATCCGTAATCTTTTCTTGCTTCTTCTCCCCCATATTTTGTGTCTTTCTGTCTCTTAAAGTGGGAACCGCCCCGGGTTTCTTGCTGTCTTTCTTTTCTCACCGCATAAAATGATAAGAGTTGGGAGCCAAGTGCAGGAAGATGGAGGCTGCCAAGGAGGAGCTGCCAGGACAGTGGTTTTCAGGGCCTGAGTGATGGGAGCAGCTGGAGATTTCCAGTGGGCTTCATCCCAGCCATGACCCACAGCAAGCTGTGTCCCTGGCCCTTTGAGCAGCTTCTTATTCCTTTAAAGGATTCGCCGTCTACAGAGGTGGGTGAGCTCTGGGCACGGCCGTGACCACAGTCCTGGGCTTCTGGTGGAAACATTTTTTTTCCTTTGATGTTTGAAGGAGCTTGGGAGCCTTCTCCTCCTCGCCCTAGAGATTCAGGATGGAATTAAGTGAAGGGCTGCTGAGCTTGTGTGTAGCAGGAAGACTCCATCTGGCTGGATTTAAATGATGCCCCTGTGATGGGGTAAGACAGGAATAAAGACACAGACCTACTAGAGAATGGACTTGAGGATACGGGGAGGGGGAAGGGTAAGCTGGGACGAAGTGAGAGAGTGGCATGGCCATATATACACTACCAAACGTAAAATAGATAGCTAGTGGGAAGCAGCCGCATAGCACAGGGAGGTCAGCTCTGTGGTTTGTGACCACCTAGAGGGGTGGGATAGGGAGGGTGGGAGGGAGGGAGACGCAAGAGGGAAGAGATGTGGGGATATATGTATACGTATAAATGATTCACTTTGTTATAAAGCAGAAACTAACACAGCACTGTAAAGCAATTATACTCCAATAAAGATGTAAAAAAAAAAAAAAAAAGTGATGCCCCTGTGGAGATGCAGCCAGTCCAGATATCAGACACTCTTGGCAAAACATTCTAGAAAGCAACTCCTGTTTTCGCTGAAAAAGCAGTCTGCTAATTGGGAAGTATGGTCTGTTTCTAATTTTCTTTTCCTTTCAGTTTCAGACACGGCACCTATGTAACCTCATTATCAGCTCACAAAACATCTTCACATACGTCAGCACTTTTCTTTGACTCTTATGCTTCCAGTGGACTCTCAGAGTCAGACAGGCCAATGTAGAGATCCCAGCTCTCCCAAAACTAGTAGTTACTTAACCTGGGTTTCAGTTTTCTCAACTATAAAACAGGCATGCTAATAGTTATTTCCTAGGATTGCTGTGCTGATTGAAACCCCGAGCACAGATCCAGGCCCTTATTAAACATTTGGGAGTTAATACTCATCCCTTCCTTTTTGGGTTCTCTGCACCCAACGCTTGTATATCTCTTAATTAAAACTAGTTCCCCCTTTAAAAGATCTAATAGTCAAGTATAGAATAATAGAATATAGTGCGTGTCTGCAAGAACCTTCTTCTATACCTTTGCCTCAGCCATCCTTCCTGGGGTACAGTAGACTTTTGTTTTTCTGGATTTGGGAATGAAGGGAGTAAGATTGCCCTTTGGGAGTTAAGCTGTAGGGTACCACGGTGGAGAACTTTAAAGATACACAGAGCCAGCTGCAGGAGAAGGCACAGTGCCCAGGTGGGCAGAGGCCCCACCAGATTGAATGCATTCCCGTAAAGAAAGGATGTGTCCATCAGAGGCAGGACTGGTCAACTCTGAAAGCAAAAAGACACGAGAGTACTGGAGGCAAGGATCCACAGGGTCCATCGCAGTACCCTCCAGGGAAGAGGGAGCCTTAGCCAGCGACCAGAAGTTCTCACGCAACGGGGGCAGAGAGTGGAGCCCACGCGCTTTACATATCTCTCGTCCCATTGGCAAGACCATCACTCTTGTGAAATGGAGACCCCAGGCTACCTCAGCGTGTCCCTGTAAGCGTGGGATTATCAATTTCCCCTCGTTCTGCTCTAGGTGCTCCAGAGACTCTCAAATTGTGATTTGGCTTCTCTTGGAGTCAGCCTTTGGGGAGAGAATGGGCTAATCCTGTAGAATCTGAGTTTTTAGGTCTTAGCATCAGTAATTTCTCCCTGTGAACTAAGAAACAGACATTGGGGTTTTATACACCAGTGTACTCTTCTTGGTTAAAATGTCTCTGTGAGATGGGTCACTCTTCAGATTGTGTAGCTTTCCAAGTATCAGATATCAGACCTAGTAGGATCATGGGAAATTCCCCAAGGTAAGTAATACCAGTTTATGAGACGTCTTGGTAGACAGTCTGCTGGCCTTTCCTCTTAGTGACACCCATCTGGCGTTTCAGAAGAAAAAGCCTTTCAAATGTTGACGCTAACCATACTCTCCGTCGCACTCAGTAACAGCCCAGTGTGGTAGTGTCACCTGGTGGGAAGATTCTGGGATTTGGAACCAAACAGACTTGGGTTTGATTCCATCTCTGCTGCTTTCTATCTATAGGAACTTGGGCACGTAGCTGAACATTTATGAACAACAGTTTGTCCATCTGTAAAATGGGATACTTCCTAGGGCTGTTGCAAGCATGAAAGTAGCTATGATTATCGTGTGCATTAAGGGGGCCCATCAGATGGGGAGCAATGATAAAAGTCTGGATCTTTTGTTCCATTATAGACTGAGAATCTGTTATGTGCAAAATTGAATCTAGTCTAATATATAGGCTCTAGACTCTTCTTCCATCACTTTGGCCTGTTTTAGGTTTGAAAATCAGCAGTGGGGGATGGTCTGCATCCGTTTCCCATGGTCTGAACAGTCTTGAGCTTCCACAAGCTTTGCCTGTGGCCTCAAGTTGAGTCCCCGAAGGTATCAAGAGGTGACTTCTAGCAAATTTGTTTTTACAGGTCTGAGTGTGTATGTGGATGCCCACCTTTTGATCTTCCTTTGAGCAGAAATTCCAGCCTCCTGGTGCAGTTCAGTCAGAGCTTTGGCGACTGGTTTATTGAATGCGCGAGACTCAAGCCGAAAACAGCTTCACTCTCTCTCACCTCTGCTCATTTTCACCTGGTCTCTGCCCCTGGATAACATTTTGGGTCAATGCAATACCTTTTCTGGTCACTCTTAGACAACAAAAGAAAAAAAAAAAGTTCTTTGGTTACTTTCAGGTCCTCGAAAACCTAATCCAGTCTGACAAATAAACTCCAGGCTCTCTTTCTGTCACTTTGGCCTGTTCAGGGTTCAGCAATCAATGATGGGGGAGAGCGCTGGGAGTCCTGCCTCTCTCCTTCCCACTCACCTCCCCCAACCCTCCAGCAAGCAATTTGGGACCCTCCTGGGTGGGCTGGGAGGAGAGGAAGGACAGAATAGGTCTCGTATGGCAGTTGTCACTGGAGGTGTCCGGTGGCACAGAGGACATTTTCCACGTGACACTCTTGTGAGTTCCTCCGGAAGCCATCTGACTGCAGCCCCTGAAGCTGGTGATGCCACCTCAGGCTGCCTGCTTGCAAGTCCTCCGTCTCAACACCTCTGCGCCCAGTGGCACCCCCCAACCCCTCTGCTGAGATCCCTTCACCCCTGCCAGGCAGTCCTTCCTCGTTATTTTTTATTTCTTTTTCAACATCTTTATTGGAGTATAATTGCTTTACAATGGTGTGTTAGTCGCTGCTGTATAACAAAGTGAGTCAGCTACACATATACATATATCCCCATATCTCCTCCCTCTTGCGTCTCCCTCTCACCCTCCCTATCCCACCCCTCTAGGTGGTCACAAACCACAGAGCTGATCTCCCTGTGCTATGCGGCTGCTTCCCACTAGCTGTCTATTTTACATTTGGTAGTGTATATATATGCCCATGCCACTCTCTCACTTCATCCCAGCTTACCCTTCCCCCTTCCTGTGTCCTCAAGTCCATTCTCTACGTTTGCGTCTTTATTCCTGTCCTGCCCTAGGTTCATCAGAACCAATTTTTTTTTAGATTCCATATTACCTTGCATCCTGATTATAAAACAATACATGTGACACCAGAATTGTTCTAAAAAATAATGGAGCAGAAGATAATTAGTCAAACTCCTGCCATCTCCAACCCAAACATCCATCAATAGAAGAATAAAGAAACAAAGTGTGGGACCTTCGTACACACTCAGCAATAAAAAAAATACTGAACAGTTGATCCACACAGCAACGTGGATGAATCTAAAAATAATTATGCCGAATGGAAGAAGGCAGACCGGAAAAGAGAGACATACTGTGTGATTCCACTTGTATAAAATACACAGAACTGCAAGCTAATTCACAGCGACAGAAAGCAGATCAGCGGCTGCCTTTTGATAGAGGAGCGGGGTGGGGTGGGAGGGACAAACTACAAAGAAGCAGGAGGAAACATTGGGGGGTAATGGATGTGTTCCTTACCGTGATTGTGGTTTTGTGAGTATAGCTGGTGGTACCCTTTAAATATGTGTGGTAATAAGTGAGACAGAATTGACAGTAAGTGTGTATTGACAGTAAATATTAACATTTTAAAAATAGTTTTATTGGGATACAATTGACAATAAGGGTGTATTGAGAGTGTTAAACATTTTTAAATAGTTTTATTGAGATATAATTGAAATATTGACACTTATTGTCAGTTGTATCTCAATAAAGCAATTAAAAACTTCTCGCCATCCGACAGTCAGACTGGGTCTTTTCCTAGAAGCTTCCTGGTTGGCTTCTCCCTCCAGGCTTCCACCTGGACCGCTAATGTGGGGCTTGTTGTCTCACCCTCAGTAAGGGTGCTGTTTGCTACCACGGCAACCCCTTTGTTTGACCTTAGCCTCTTGAAGCCTGAGCCTGGCTCCCACCCCGCCTTCAGGAAGCATGTATCCAGCGATCCAAGTAGTTCTTCCAAAGCCTTTGCCCTTTGTCCCGCTTGAGGAGGTAGCCGTGAAGCACCTCTCTACTTTGCCCATACAGGACACCAGTGCCTCTCTGCAAAGCCCTCATCACTTTTCCTCCCTTGCCTTGCAGATGGATGGTGGCCTAGTGACAACAGAAGTAGCTTTTGGCAGTGACGCCTTTTGCCAGGCCTGAAGAGATGGCCTGGCACCTATGGGTCCTCTCAGCACGCATGGCTCTCAGCTTTGGGGGCCTCGGCCGAAACCCTGGGACAGAAAAAGGCTTGTTTCAATAAACTGCGCTCCACGTCACTTTGCTTCGTTGGGGTACAAAGAAATGAATTTCTCCCCAACGTACTTTCAGAGGCATATATATGGGAGGCAAGCAGCCTCTCTAAGCGCCGAGGCCCTAAGCAGGAACCTGCTGGTGCTGGGTGCCCCTCCCCCCGTCGGAAGATGCACGTGTACCTTTCAGAAGATGTGCGGGTCCCTTTCGTTACTTTGTCCCAGAGACATTAATGCCACCTCTTTCCTGTTCCTGAGGGGTGAAATATGACAAGCACTGTGAAGGTCACACCTGCCAGAACTGATGCTAGAGTGGTTACCAGGATGACCCCTGCCCAAGGGCATCTCACGACCCAGCAGACCAGGTGATGGGAGGGCAACTGGAGGATGAGACGAGGCACCAACTGGGGGCTAAAGGGCTGTGTGGTTTGCCTTCAGAGACGTCTTCTGAGATGCAGTTGGGGTGGACAGAGGGAGGCCGAACAGCTCCCCACGGTAGCTAGGGATACCACCTCTCCCGAGGTCCTCCCCTCACAGAGACTACGCACATCAGAGTGAATCAAACATATTTCTTGTCTCCCCCGTCACACCACACCCGGGGTCAAAAGTGAGTAAGGTGAGCGGAGTCTTCTTTCCGCCTGCCCTTGCTGCTGGGCCGCAGGCCAGGGAGAAGCCCCTTTAGGATTTAGGTCACACAGGATGATGAGGGAGAAAATTCAAGGCGAGAAGAGAGAAGGGAGGTGACCAGGGGCACCTCTTTGTACCCCCAGTTCCTAGTGCCCGAACTGGTTGGGTGGGGGAAGCTGAATCATAGACGAGAGTGACATTTTAAATGGGGTTGGACCCAGCGTTAATCACGGAAAGTGCCTAAAATTGGACCCAGGTCTCGTGAAGAGTCAAGAGAACTTCTGCAGACCACAGTTGGTAATGAAAACGTGGAGGATTGAACACGTGTCAGAAACTAAGGAAGTGCCTTATATATAAACTCATTCAACCCTCACAACAGCCCCAGGAGGCAGGTGCTGTTATTAATAGCCTCCTTCTCACCGATGAGGGAATTAAGACACAGAGAGGTTAAGCAACTTGGCCAAGGACATCCAGCTTGAACCTTGACTCCAGAAGTGATGCCCCCAACCCTCCCTGGGCTTCCACCTGCTCCGCAACTTCATGAGGCTTCCCATTAACTGGCAAGGCCAGGAGCTCTCCAAGGTGTTGGAGAGGGGCCCAGAGACAGCACAGACAGGCAGCCAGGGCCAGGATCATGGCAAGGACCATTATTTTATTGTGAGAGTGAAGGGAAACCACAGGCGTATAAATGAATGGCTGCCACTTCCGGCTGTCACAGCCAGGTCTCCGGCTGTCACAGCCAGGTCTCCGGCTGCATCTCTGTTTAGCAAGTGGGAGCTGGCTGTTTACGTGCCCACCTCTCCCTCAGGGCTGGAAATGTGTTGCAGTAGGGACCACATCTTGGTCATTTTTGTATCTTCTTCACGCTGTCTCAGTTACACGGCACAGAACTGGCATGAGTTGAAAGCCTAGTATGTGTTTATTGAGTAATTAAAGGGGGAATGGATTCTTCTTGCTATTGAGGCATAGTTGAGGTACAATATTATAGAAGTTTCAGGTGTACGACATTGTCATTCACAATTTTAAGGGTTATACTCCACTTAGAGTTATTATAAAATACTGGCTATATTCCCTGTGTGGTATAATATATCCTTGTAGCTTATTTATTTTATACATAGTAGTTTGTACCTCTTAATCCCCTGCCCCATCCTACCCTTCCCCCATTCCCTCTCCTCACTGGTAACCACTAGTTGGATTCTTAACCGTCTTAAGAAATTTCGTGTTCCCACAGCCCAGTTAATTTCAAAGAGACTGAGGTATTTCTACAGCATCAAGGCAATAATAACGAGGATATAAATAACTGCAGTTACTATGTGATAAGCGTAACGTGCCATGTATTTTATATTAACTCTATAGTATAAATGTAAACTTTAAGCCCTGTCACTCACTAGCAGACTTTTCCCAAGGTGAAGGCCCACCTGGGTGGGAGCCTGGATCCCTGGGGTGGAGCAGGTGACTTCTCGGGTGTGACCACTAGGTGGCGATGCGACACCGCCGTCACCTCTGTACCTCGCGGTGGAGCAGTGAGCGACTTGGACCTGTTCTGAAGGGCTGGCAGGATGGCTGGGGGCCTCTTGGTGACCCAGCTGGCCAAGATGGGGCCCATGCATCACGCCCGGTAGTTGGGGTTGAGGGCTTTCCAGTTTGTAGCCATGAGAAGGCCTTTCCAGAGGATCCTCACTGAGCCTGGGTGCATCTTCTCCTTGCTGACATCTGAAAATTATTCACATCCTTTTAATTCAGTTGAACAAGGAATTGCTGAGTCTCAGCTCTCGCCAACCCAGCCTTGTATCCACACCCTCTATTTTAGACGAGGGGGCAGGAAGGCCACTAGGCCCAGTTCTCACATTCATGAGAGGCATGTTTAGGCATTAATGTTACATCCAAACAAGGCTCTACATAGGAACACTGTATTCCTCCCAATGTTAAAACTGTTCTCTTGTTCCACAAAGAATACTTAAATTATACCACTTTTGGGCTTCCCTGGTGGCGCAGTGGTTGAGAGTCCACCTGCCGATGCAGGGGACACGGGTTCGTGCCCCGGTCCGGGAGGATCCCACATGCCGCGGAGCGGCTGGGCCCATGAGCCATGGCCGCTGAGCCTGCGCTTCTGGAGCCTGTGCTCCACAACGGGAGAGGCCACAACAGTGAGAGGCCCGCGTACCGCAAAAAAAAAAAAAAAAAAAAAATTATACCACTATTTTTGTACCCTGTTTTAGCATATCTTTGTCTTTTAATATATCAGCGTCCCTCAAAACTTCAGTGTTTGAGGCTCCTCTCTCAATTTTTGAGGCACCTCAGCTGAAATGCTTGCGGTCCCACCAAAATGACTAACTGGTCACACTTTCTCTCATCTCATGGTTTTTGTGTTAAGTCCCACTCCTGGGACATGTTCCTCTCCCCCTGCGGTTGACTAACTCCTGCCTGTTTTTCAGATCTCAGTTTGGACGTCATCTCAAGCCTCACAGCAAGCCCCTGTTAGGTGCTCTTAAAGCACCTAGATTTATCCCCTCGTACTGCTTCATACACTCTGCTGTAGGTCCCGTGTCCTTCACTGCATCCCTTAGAAGACCAAGGGTTCTCAATTTGGGATCTACCGACCTTTAGGCTATTCATAAAGCCCTCAAAATTTTGAGTTATCAACCAGCTGCCACAGTAATACAGGAGGCAAACAACCACAACATCCCAGTGACCGCCCACAGGAAGTGACTCTTCCTTAAGTGTCTGGAATCAGCTGGGGTTCTTCCAGGGGTTCTGCTTATCTTGAATGGGCTTGTTTAAATCTCTGGGGACACCCGGCTGTTGGCTGATCTAAGTTGGCCTTTGCTGGGGTGGCTGGGCTCCGGTCCCGTGTTTCTCCTCTCCCTTCTGTGCCAGAGAGCTGGTCCAGGCTTGTCCTTCTCGTGGTGGTGGGGGCAGTGTGAGATAACATGCCCTACAGTGCAAGCCCATTCCAAGTTCTGTTTGTGTCATTCTCACTGACACCCCTTTGTCCAAAGCAAGGTCTGAGGATGAGCTCAAAGCCAAGTGGTGGGGCAGGTCACCCCACCCCACCCATGGTGGAAGGTCCTGCCGAGCTACATGGCCAAGGGCATAAGACAGAAGAAAGTGAAGAATTGGGGCCAGTGCAGCTACCTACCAAGGACTGTGTGCCAAAATACAATTGCTTTCTCGAAGGAGGATTTCAGGACAATTTCCCACTGTAACCCATATACCCCAAATTTCAGGAACCTCCAATACATACTCATCCTTGAGTTTAGGGACGACATCTTCATTTTTTTTTTTTTTTTTTTTGCGGTACGCGGGCCTCTCACCGTTGTGGCCTCTCCCATTGCGGAGCACAGGCTCCGGACGCGCAGGCTCAGCGGCCATGGCTCACGGGCCCAGCCGCTCCGCGGCATGTGGGATCCTCCCGGACCGGGGCACGAACCCGTGTCCCCTGCATCGGCAGGCGGACTCTCAACCACTGTGCCACCAGGGAAGCCCTTCATTATTCTTATATCTGTAAAACCTAGATTAGGACCTGGAGCATAACAGGTACTCAGCAGATGTTTGCTGAATGAATGAACGAGTGAGGGAATGAGTGCCTTCTGTATGCAATCTCGGTGCTAGATTCTGGGGAGACAGAATTGAACCAAAGAGGCTTCTGCCCTCAAGGAGCTTTCACTGTCTGCGCTCTCTGAGAGCTGCTGCTCAGAGGTCGGGGTCAGTGGGTGGGGGGGACAGCCTTCAGCCTCAGCCAGAATCAAGTTTCCATCATGATGAGATCTTGGGGGTGCAAGTGAAGGAAGGATAAGCTTTAGAGGAAACACAATATATGAATATGTTTGACTTACCTGGTTTCCCGGGTGGGTTATCATGTAGAAACCATATGCTGTGCAAATGAACATACATGTGAGCTTAAGAAATGCAAGTGGAGACCTCATATTTATTGGTGTCACACAGTGAATGATGCATTTTCTTAGCAGCTAGTTCCAGAATCCCTCTCAGAGAAGGAAATCGCCTCAGTCCAAGAAAATATCTTGATAAGCTGCCCAGGGCAGAAGGCGAGACCCTGAGGGCATGGATGTCGGAGGAACCGAATTGTTTGTTTTCACCTCACGAGGAAGGAGAGAGCAAGGGGACACGAGACAGTGGAGTAAGGGGAGGAGATAAGACCTGGGGCGGCAAACCACAGCTGAGACACACATCAGAGAAAAGAGCAAGAAACCCCTGTAAGAAACCAGTAAAAAAATAAAAAATAAAAAAAATAAAAAAATCTCTGGGCCGTTGCAGAAAATGCCTAGTAAGTGGTTTTCGGTAGATTACCAGGATGTGTTCTGTGTTTGTGACCCTGAAGTTTACAGCACGCTCAAATGCATCCTGCATTTTGTTTGTTCTGCTTTTGTCGTTTGTCTTTGTTATGCTTTTGTGGGAACTGAGAAAAAGACCCAGTTGCTCACCAGGATAAGTGTGGTCCCAAACACAGACAGCAGATTTGGAAACAGGGCCTTGGAGGCAGAAGGGCTCAGACTCACCTTAGGAACCCGGGGTAGGATTTGGACACCCAGAGACCGTGGAACCCAGGGCTGGCCCAAGTTCAGCTAGATGACATGTAGGGGGTCTGTGTCTAATACCCGCCTATGACTCTCTCTACTTGTGTAACTTAGGGCTGGTTTCTTCAATTCTTTCTGCCTCTATTTTTTTCACTTTTAAGCTGGGGATACTCTTAGTGTCTCCATGAGGTCCTTGGGAGAGTTTACTGAGTTAATGGATACAAGGCATGAGGCACAGCACGGGGCATATACACGCATATGTGTCAGCTGTCACCGTGTTAGTTATTGTCATTATTATTGTTTTCATTATTAATAGCTGACTTCTGCGTAGCACTGGCCTAGTCGACAGGAGGTGACACAGGACTAGGACTCAGAAAGCCAGTGACTGGTCTTAGCTCTGCCCCTGGGTGTCATATGGCCTTGAGAAATTCACTTTGCCTTTCGGGGCTGCAGGCTTCCCCCTCCCCTTTGACTGGAGGGCGTGGGACAGGGTTCTCTCCAAGGGTTGTTTTCCCCCTCTCAACCTGAAGGGGGCGCCGTGGCCCCGCAGCTCCGCTCTTGGGCTCTCCGCCCCACAAAGCCGGGCTTGACATTGAAGGAGGAGTCCTGGGTCGCTGTCCACTCAGAAGTCCATTTTCCCTACTCAGCATAACACTGAAGTGAGACTGACTCGGTGTGTTCGTTTACACCCCTTGGGAAGTTATTCCCCTTTTCACTTAATTACCCGATACCCAGACATTGCTGTGCAAAATTCGCCTCTGATACGTTTTGGAAAGTCATCTAGACTCGCTCGTTTGGTGCTTTGATTAAAATGTGCAACCTTCTCCAGGCTTCGGCACTTCGTTAAATAATTGCACCTCCAGGGAGAAAGTAAGCTGCACACACTCTGGGGCACAGAGAACAAGATAAACGTGGTTCACATCCAGCTGATGCTTTACGCTCCATCCCCCAGGCCAACACAGTGACTGCTGGGTCAAGTGCTCGGCCGGTGGATGCTGCCTTTAGGTGGCTTGCTTTTTGCAATCTCATGGGGAATGAGCATGACCCAGAAACAGAGCGGAATCCCCACCCTTTCCTGGCTCCGTGGCTGCCTCACTTGGGCCCTGTCCTCGGGAAAGACCGGCCAAGGGTTGCCTCCACTAGGAACCCGGCTCAGCCCCAGGCAGCATCACAAAGGGACATCCCAGTGTGCAGGGGTCAGGGGTGGGCACAGGACACAATTCTCGGAGGGCACTGCCACGCTCCTGTGAGGGTGACAGTGTTGATTCAAGTCCCACTTTTCTTACTAATTAGTGATGTTGACCTTCAGCATTTCACTATACCTTTGGTTTTTTTGTTTTTGGTCTTCTTTTCTTCTCCTTCTTCTTTTATAAAATGAGGAATTTGACATCAGACAGCCCTGGGTGAAACCCACTTGTGCCACTTGCTTGCGCTGGGACTTTCAGCAGCTGGCTTATACATACCTCTCTGAGACTCAGTTTTTTCATCTGGAAAAAGTGGCTGAGAGTTGACATGAGGATTAGATCCCTTGAGATCATGTGTTTAATGCATAACACACAGCATTAGGCACAGAGATGGTGCCTGTGGGGGCAGTAGTGTGGTCGTTTGGAACGAGCCATGGTCAGATTTGGGTTTGGATCTTGGTCCTGTCACATTTTTAGCTGTGACCTTGAACAACTTGCTTATCTTCTGTGAGTCTCTGTTTCCCAATGTGTAAATAGAAATGATAAGTGTTTATTTTATAAGGTGGGAGGAGGGTGAGATTAAATGAGATGATCTGCATTACACACGTATCAACCTGTCTGGCGTAGAGTACGTGCTCCCTAAGTGCTTATTTTAGCCAAGTGATGACGATGACCAATGGCATAATGAGCTGGTTTTGAGCCCCAGAACCTTTGGGAAGTCAATCCAAGATGATGTCCTAATTACCAAGGTCCAAGAAGAGACGGATGCTATTTGGAGAGAGTGTGAAAAGTTCTCTTCCCTAGTATTCCAACTCCAAGATATGGGAATTGAGAATCTAATCACTAGGCTGATGTAGATTCTTCTTGAATTTTCCTTGTTGTTCCACAGGACATGGCAAGGAACCAGAGTGGGGAAATGAAGCAAACCATCTGTCACCTTCTTAATTTGCTATCCATCCTTCCATCCACCTGCCCATTCTTCTCTCCATCTATCCATCCATCCATCCATCCATCCATCCTTGATCAAGCTCTCACTAGGTGCCGCACTGTATAAGGTGCACACTTCTTACTCTTGAGGTTTTGATATCACAAACGGAATGGGACCATTCCTCTTCTTCCATGTGTCTGTTGGTACCTTCAATCTGACACAGGGAAGGCTTATTCTAGGCACACGATGCTGGAGGTCCTGTCCAACCTTTCCTGGGCCTGAGCATACCATGGGGACATGGTTACACCTGTTGAAAATGTTGAGTACTAAAGGGTTGGACGCATGGGGTTTCCTCTTTCTTTTACCATCTTCCCTGAGGCTGCCTTGCATGTAGCTAAAAGCAGAGGTGGAACGATCTGGTTAAGTGAATGCTTGAGAATATGGAAATTCCTAGGACAAGTTAATTTGGGCATGTCTATGCCATACTTTTTTTTTTCTTTTTTTAAACAGAGGTAAGTAAGGCATCAATCTGATCCTTAAGGACTTAACACAACTTAGGGTCTGGAAACCATGATCCTTCTTATCATAGGACCTTGAACATGCTAGTTATATACCCTTAATTCATTCTGTACTTATCATTCACAGCAATGTGATTTATATGTCACCAATTACTCAGTGTTTGTCTGCTTACTAGGGTGTAAGCTCCATGAGGACAGGAATCATTCATTCCACAAATAACTGTAACTCACCTGTACACATTCCAGCCACTATTCTGAGTCTAGCCTGTCTCCTAGAATACCCATTCTTGTTCCAGGGATGGGAATAAAGGGTGTTACTACTAAATGTGGTGGTTTAGTGGAATTCAAGCAGAGGCCTGAAAAAAGTGAGGGGCCATGTCATGAAGGTATCTGGAGGAAGAGCATTTTGGGAAAAGGGAACAGAATGTATAATGGCTCTGAGGCTGGAACATGCTTGATAGATTCAAGAAACAGCAAGGAGATGAATGTTGCTGATGCAGAGTGATCCAGTTCTCGAGTGGTGGAAAATGAAATCAGAGAGGGTCAGAGGTGGCCCTGGCTCTTACTCTGAGCACGACTGGAAGCTACTTTTGAGCAGAATTCAAGTATTTTTCTGTTTGCCATGTGAACAGACTGTCATGGGGGCAAAGGTGGAGGCAAGGATGTGCTGTGTCACAATCCAGGTGAGAGTAGTTTGGACTAAGGTGGTAAGAAGCAGATGCTGTACAGATTCGGAAGATAAAGTGTTGAGCAAAGTACCAGGCATCAGTTATCAGTCCCAGAGGAGGACTCTAAACGCTTCTTCCCATTGCATCTTGGTATTGGAGTCGCCAGGGAAAACACAGCATAGTCAGGCTCTGGATGGAATAACGCTTTACTTACATAGGGAAGAGACAGAGAAAGATCAGATCCAGTGGTGTGTATCCGTCCCTCATGGCTATCAGGTCCCCACAAGCAGCTGACGCAGGGCGACTGGCCTACACATCTCTCTAGTGCCACAGTGGAAGGACCCCAACCTCTCCCCCATGTTGTCTGAAATACTGAAAGCTGGGGGTATGCCTAAGGGCTGTTGACGTACATGGTTAAGTGGAACAAAGGAACAGTCATTGTGCATGAAACACGAAAAGATATTCCCGCTCAAGTTGATAAGCCTGGCACAGGGAGTAGGGGCTCCATCTCTTGGTAAGGAAGTGTTCCAGGCCCAAGGTTCATTGTCTGTGGCCAAGTGTGGGTTAAAAGACTGTGCATGAGGCCTCCTTTCCCAGCATCATCTACAGGATTTGTTTGTTTGAGTGTTGGGAGTGGGGAAAAGAGAGGAGGAAAGAATGACTTCAAGGTTTTGGATGGAAGCATTGAGGTACTAATTACTGAAAATTGTGCAAGATCATGTGTGTGTGTGTCTGTGTGTGTGCGCGTTGGGGACAAATCAGGAGTTGGGTTTTGTTCATGTAGAGTTTGAGGTGCCTATTAGAAATCCAACTGAGATGTACAGTTGAGCTGAGATGTCTGGAATTCAGGGGAGAGGTCCAGCTGGAGACAGAATTGTGGAAGCCACCAGTGTAAATGCCATGAGACTGCATGAGGTCCCTGGACAGGAAGGTTGACAGATAAAAGAAAGCTGAGGGCTGAGTCCAAAGTTTTGGGGTCTGGGATATGGGCAGGGGCCAGGAGAGAAGACCAAGAAGAAGCAGTCAGTGATGTAGAAGGAAAACCTAGAGAGAAGAGCATCCTGGAAGCAAGTCAAAGAAAAGTTTCAGAGAAAAGGGAGGGACAAACTTTGTCAAATGTTTCTGAGGCTACGTAAGGTGAAGACTGAGAATTGACCATTGGATTTGGTAAACTAGAAGTTATTGATGACCTGGGTAAGAACTATGGTGGAGTGATGGGGCAGTAATTCAGGGAAGATTGGGTTCAAGAGAAAAGGGAAGGAGAGAACGTGGAAACAACTGTAGTTAAGGAGATCAGAGAAATGGGGTGGGAGCGGGAAGGGATTGGAGGGGCAGGAAGGCTTTTTTTTATAGCTGATGGAAATGATCAAGAAGAGAGGGAAAATCCAATGATGCAGGGAAGGGGATGATTGACTGATAATGACTTTGGTATTGAAAAGAGAATGAGGCTGCGGGATTCAAACAGAGGGGCTGGCCTTAGAGAGGAGCCTTTCCATTCATCCATGGTAATTCAAGGGAAGACAAAGTATAGGGCCCTGAAGTTGGTAGATGAGTTGGCGGGAGGCTGTGAAATTCTCTTCAGAGCAAGCTCAGTTGCTTGGATGAAGATTCAGAATAGTTAGGGTGAAATTTAATAAGAGTTGTGTTTTTTTCAGGTGAGTATTAGGGAGAGAGGAAGAAAGGATTTGGAGTGCATGCTAGAGAGTCATGATAATATTGTGTACTTGAATGTAAGCAGGGTAAAAAAAAAAAGGTAAGGATATGAAGGAATTGAGGGATAGTAAAAAGGTGGTAATGATCAGGTGGTTAGACAGGGGTCAATCATTTTTGGAACTGGCAAACTAAAGATGAGAGATAGTGGTTGGAAAGTAGTATCCTTAGAATTAAGATAATGGAGGACTGAATGACCTGTATGGAAAGGTCTAGGGTGTGGCCATAGGAGGGAGTGGCCGAATTAGGATGAGTTAGAATGGGAAGAGAGGAGGTCGTGGAACTACAAGTCAAGGGCATTGCAAGGGTTTTCTCAGTGGAAAGTGAAATTCCTGAGATCAGAACTGACAACGGGCAGGTGCTCAGATCTTGCAGGAATGAGGGGAGCAACCCGGGGTCTTTGGATGTCACTACTATAAGAAGGCATAGTGGAATATTCAGTCTGGCAGTATGACCTTCAAAACCAAGAGTAGTGGGGAGCAATGGTATAGAAGATGAATAAAGAGCAGGGAGGACCCCCCGCCTCCCAAGGCCTAGTGGAACAAGGGGTATGGGAATGAAAAAAACAGCACTTCTTGAGAGGATGACAGAGGAAGCCGTGTCCTTAGCAGGAGTTTGGAGCTTTTCTTAGTGGTGGATTCTAGAGCCAAACAGGTTTGGACTCCTAGTGCTGCCTGCCTGGGGTGGCCCAGATTGCCCCTTTTTGGAGGCATCTTCTCTTCTACCAAAGACGATTCTGTGATGCAGTGTATCACAGTTGTTCCATGCGCAGGCTTTGGAGTTCAACTGCCTTGATTCGAATCCTGTATTCCCGCTCTCCTGCTTTTTAACTCCATGAACTTAGGCTAATCGATTCACCTTTCCATGCCTAAGTTTCCTCATCAGAAAATAGGCGTGGTAATGGCTTTAATTATGGGGTTGTTGTGAAGATTAATGGAATCGATATAGGTACAGTGCTTGGAACAGTGCCTAGAACATGGTTAAGTGTGTATACTAGTTTTTGCTAATAATATGATTATTTTTAAAATTAATCTTCTGCTCGGTTCCTTGTTCTGGAGCAGGCTCCTTGTTCTGTTAGGACAGAAAGGTGAATAAAATGTTTAAAGATACAACCGAAGATGCAGAGATTTTGCTGATAATGGACCATGAGTTCCAGAGGACCCAATGAGAGGATCTGGGGAGTTAGGGGTAGTCAGATTAGGAGATGGACAGAGGTTTAAGCGAGGAGAAGCAGGGTGATGAGGGTTGAGTTTAGGAAGCCTTAGGGCTTCCTGTGCAGAAGTGAGCAGAGATCAAAAGCCAGGTGGAATCAGTCCTGTTGGGGTCCAGGTAAGAAGGAAGGGGGACAGGGAGCCCTGGGATTTCCTGCAGGTCGGCTGGGGAAGGGCACGGCTGGGTGAGGGGAGATATTGCCTGGACAGGGCAGAACTCGGGGCTCCCTCTTCACTTCTGCCAGTGGAAGTCATTAGCGTGGTTCAAGGCTCTGTCCCTGGCGACTAGCATCGTATGCTTGGTGGGAGGAGAACCCCTCTACATCAAACGAAAGATGCTTCTGGGGATCAACACATGAGTTTTCCCACCAGCCCAGCCTCTTCCAACACCTCACACTACCCTTCTGGAAGCCTGTTTAATCCCTTGCTCAGATATCCTCTGAATTGCACCAGGCATCTCATCACGGCTCTGTACCTGTGATTGTGTTGCTTGTAGATAGTTGTACTTGTAGCTCACCTCACCCAGAGCTGAGATAAAAGGTGTCATGTAATGTTCCCAAAGCCGCCTCTCTCGTTGCCTGAGCAGGTGCTACTGCTGCGGAATTACCAAAGATGTTAAAATCGAGGCCATAAGGACTTTTTGAGCGTTGTCGTTTTCTTATGGGACAGATAGTTCCTATTTTCCTTGGCTCGACGCTCACGATTTCGTCAGACACGAAGCCCTCCCGCTGCCATCAACCCCGTGGCTGCACGGCTGTCTGCTCTTGGGTTAACTCTGATGAGCTCATCAAAGTCCCGGGTCCTAGCGGACAGCACTGCTGTAGACAGTAATCCAGGGATCACAGACTGGATAGAAAGTTACCCACAGGCATATGCTGTTTGGCTCTCATAGTGATCAGGAACTTTCGTGTAAAATTCCAGACTTAACGGCTTTTTTTTGAAAATCAGGAGACCCAGCCACAAGGACTTTGGGATCCTACATGGCAACCGTTGGCTGGAGTTGAGTCGTGGCGCCCCCCTGCAGACAGAGCACATGCTCTCTGAGTCACTAGGGACCCCTGCACGTGTGCTTCTTGGGGCTGTAACATTCGTGCTATGGGTCTGCTTCTCCTACAGGCACTGGCATTTATAACTCGAGCTACCCAACCTGGGTAAAGGGCCATCTGAGGGCATGTGCAGAGTGTAAAGGAATCTGTGAATGATTAATGAGTGCCTGGAATATTGATGTGAGGCCAGTGGACAGCACTCGGACGCTTCCTGGCTGTTAATGAGAGTAAACAACTTACATCATCTCTTAAAAAAAACAAAACAAAGACCTAATTAATTGACATATTCTGCTCTTCCTGGAAATTTTAAACTTACATCAGAAGCATGGGAAACTATGGCTTAAACCCTTACCTTATGCTTGAGAATACCGTGGTTATCAAAGTAGAAAAGTGCCTGATTCTTTCCCAGGATAGTGGAGAATTTCACAGCTCCCTTATTCTTTCATGCTGTAGCAACACCAATTATCACCTGCTGGATTCTTCAAGGTGTATGTATGTACGTGTGTGTGTGTGTGTGTGTGTGTGTGTGTTTTGCCACCCAGAGCTTTCGGGAACAGGAAGTGGAGTTTTGCATTTTCTGTGACAGCAGTGTAAAAAATTAAACAGTCTCGTGACGGAGGTTATTCTTTTCCCCCTGAGAACAGCTCAGTCTCTCAGTAGCTGGGATCTTGAGCAAATTATTTAACCTCCTCAGTTTTTGCCTGTCTACATCTGAGGGTAATGGTTTTATCTCACAATGTTTTTGTGAGGGTTAAATATAATGTTCTTCGTGCAAGTGCCTGGCATGGAGCCTTCCGCTGAGAAGGTTCTAAAGAGAGTATTTCTGTTCAGGGCATTCACAAGAAAAGACCCTGAGCAGAGTGGGAACCGCGGGGGATGCTGACACAATGAATCCCCAAAAGCCCAGACTGAGAACAGTGGTCTGAAGGATGGGGATGTTCTGCCTGATTGAAGAAGCACAGACAGACTGGAGAGAGGGCAGCTGTGCGTCTGCTGATGTGAGTTACCAGCCCAGGGAGGTTTCTCCTCCTTTGAGAACCAGGTTTAAAGCATTGCTGCTCAAAGCAGTAATTTCCCCTGGGAACAAGTGAGGAAAAATTCTTTGGCCACAGCTCTCTGACTCTGATGTCTCTTTGCTTGCGGCCATTTCCCCGAGGGAGGTGGCCCAATCAGCTTGGGTTTTCTAAAATGGTCCAGATGCCTCCTTCCCCAGTAGTCATCAACCTTGACAAGTAACAAGTGTTTGTGGAGCGCCTTCTCATGGCCAGGTGCTGCTTTAGGTTCCAGGATACAATGATGATCAAGACATGCCTTTGCCCTTAAATAGCTGACAGTCTAGTGGAGGAGATAAATAGGGAAACAGACAGTTAAATACAGCCTGATAAGTGGCACAACTGGGGTTCACTCAGGATGCCATGGAAGTTCATGGAAGGACAATTAAGTCAATTTGGGAAAATTTCGGGAAGCCTTTCTGGAAGATGTAAGTTCAAGTTGAGACGTGAAGGATACGTAGAGATAGCCAGGCCCATTCAGGCAGAGGGAGAAGCTTGTGCAAAGGCCCCGGGGCAAGACAATATGGTGGGTTTAGAGCCCTCCTGGTGGTTTTCCTGACTGTGGGGCTGCTAGGGAGTCCCAAGGGACTGGTCAAGAGAGCAAAGGCCCCATCGTGAAAAGCTTTGTTTGCCATACTAAGGACTTTGAACTTGATCCTTGAATTTTTCCAGCCATCCCAACATTTGGGGGCCCAGTCTGCATCTCTGAGATGGCTTCACATACCCAGAAGTGGCACATACATAGCTCCCCTTTTGAAAAGCACAGTCACACTCTCTGTCCCCTGGTCAGGGATGGCTGCATTCCTGATACAGAAAGAAGATGACCTAGGCACATACATTTCCCACTTTCAGGGGCAGGTCCCATTCACATCTGTTCCATGGTCAGAACAATGCACCCCAAATTTTGGTTTGCACAAACTAGAATTTATATATACAGCATTAAACATTTATATAAAATTTATATACGAAGATTTATATACAGCCTGCTACTCTTGCTGTTATCACTGTCCTCACATCTTTGGCTCTCAGGGGTTTAAAATATTGTTAAGTGTTCATTCCATAGACCTCCAACTCAGGTTTGCAAAGTAAAGGGTGAGGCTCTTGTTTTTGCATAACTGAATTTGGGTTCTGTCTCCGGTTCCACACCTCTGTCCATGGAAACTGAATGGTGGTCATTCCAGGACAAACTCAACCAATTCAAGGTTTTCTCAATTCATTCACAGTTCTCCCCTTTCTTCTTTCCTCCATGATTGAACCTAATTTCCAGGAGACTTGAGGGCTGTCCAGGCGTTGGAGTGGCGTTTGGTTCTAGGCCGTGACGTCTTCTCTTCTACAGCAACCACTATGGCCTCACTCTCATTGGCCCTGATTGTCACTGCCCATCCTTGCCAGGCTCCTTTGGGATGTCTGAGCCTTCATCTTTTCCCTAGTGGTTGGTCCATAAAGGTCACTCTGAATCTCCACGAGCTGACCAGGGGCCACTAGGGCCCACCAGCCCTGAAGACTGCATGAGAAGCATTCAGTCTCTCGCCTTCCCATGTGGAGCCTGATGGGTCAGGCCCATTTCCCCAGACCCTGGAGTCGGTTCTCCATCCCTGTGGCTCCATGGAAAGATATGGGTGGAGAGTCCCAAGGCCCTGCTCAGCATGGAAGCTGTGATTCCTTCTGCTCTTGAACTTACGGTACTCCTCCATCCCTATAGACCTGACCTCAACGGGGCAAGACAGGACCCCCACCTCAGGACCACTCATAATTTCCCCCTTTTCTCACGTTAGGGGATTTTAATATAATATGAGTGGTGGTTAAACTGGCTCTAACCGATCATGAATTCTTCTTGCTTACTTTTTTGGAAATAAGCTTTCTGTGCTGGGTTTTTATGGGCTCTGCTTTGCAACTCCAATATCCCTTTCTCAGGGGCTTTTGCCTCTGCCTTGGGTTCAAACATTCATTTTGAAACGTGAAAGCTGAGCATGGATTTATTACTTTTTTTCCCTTCTTTACCGTTGTGACAACCTTCCTCAAAGGCATTTGGAATAGAACAGTCTCACAGTTGGTCAACAGAAGGTAGAGATAAAGGAGTAGCCAGCCAAACTCCCATGGGTTTTACCTCCATAATAGAAGTATCTTTCCGCAGCAGGGTTACCCATCGTGTGTAATAAACAGGGAGCACTTGTCTGATTTGAGATCTGCAAGGGGACTACAGCAGGAAGAGGATGAGCTGAGTGCTGTCCGTGGGCTAGAATGCCAGGGGCAAAGGATCCACTTACTTTCTTCCCTACTAAAACCACTAAACATAAAATAAATAAGCAACAAAGATGTACTATATAGCATAGGGAATCATACCAATATCTTGCAATAACCTATAATGGAATAAAATCTGCAAAAAAAACCCACAAAAAAAATCTGAATCACATTGCTGTGCATCTGAAACACAATATTGTAAATCAACTACACTTCAATAAAAAAAGAATAAAATCTTACATAGATGAAAACAAGGCGTATCAGAAGGCAGGTGCATGACAGAAACGCTATGCTAGCAAAAACGTCCGCTGAAACCTCTATTTCTCTTTCTCTGTCTCTATCTCTGCCTCCATCTCTATTTCAACTCTTTACAAGCCTGTGCACCCAGGAGAATGTGATAGTTGCTGCTTACTGTACCCTCTAGAGGCCAAAGAATGGCCAACCCAGTTGTGTCCAGTGAACCCACTGCAGAGTTAGACCAAGGCACACCAGCTGCTTCCTGGCTGCTTTCTCAGCCTGGCGTTTGGATCTGGGAGCGTTCTATCCACAGGGCTCTTAGGAACAGGATCCCAGCACACAGTGTAGAGAGGAAGTCTCTTGGTCCTCACTGCAGTGTGTTTGTGTGTGTCTAGTGGACATCAGAGACTTCCTGTTCACTTGTTTTCCAAGGTTGGGCGTGAGAGTTGTCAGTTTATTCGTTTGCTTGTTTCTTTTTAATGTTAACTGGGAGAGTTGAGCCTTGATCAGAGAGAGCATAGGATGGTCTCAAGTAGAAAAGTCCTTGGATCAGCCTCAGAGGCTGAGCTCATTGTGAACCCAAGACTCAAAGGATAACATTCTAGCTTTAAATGCAAAGTTTACCTTCAAGTGACTGGGTCATCCTTGATCCCTGGAGGTCTCTGTGGTGTTCTGGGCCAGAATGGGTGTCTCACATCACAAATCAGGTTTATTGGTCTCTGGTGCTGGTGTGCTGTAAAGAGTTAACCCAGAGGGCTTGGGGTGCTTCAACCCTGCACGTTCCAAAGAAAGGACTGGCCCTTGACCAGAGAGATCTTCTAAGTCCTCGGAGTATTCTGCTTGATAAGAGTGTTTTTGTATACCTGGGGCCTTGGGCTACCCCAGATAGTTTATGGCTACACTGTGATTTATAATGAATGTGTGCCTTTGTTTGCCTGGGGACCTGGGCCATGCTGTATCAGTTTGACCTCTGGAACTGCTGAAGACAGGGTAGCTAAGGTCAGTCATGTGGGTATCTCATGCCTAGGTGACTGACTCCCAAGAAAAACCTTGGACCTGAAAGCTCAGGTAAGCTTCCCTGGCTGGCAGTACTTCCCAGGTGCTATCACACATCATTACTGGGAGGATTATGTCCTGTTTGGGCTACTCTACTGAGAGAGGGCAGCTGGAAGGCCATGTCTGGTTTCTCCTGGACTCTGCCCTCTGTACCTCTTTCCTTTGCAAGTTTGAGTCTGTATCCTTTCACTGTCATAAACCATAACCATGAGTGTCAGAGCTTTCCTGAGTTCTGTGAGTCCTTCTGGTGAATCACTGAACCTGAGGATGGTCTTGGGAGCCCCTGACCCAACTGGGAACCTTTCAAAGGGAGAGATGCCACTTCTTGCCAAATTTCAGAGGTTCCACGGCCCTTGCAAAATTTTTTCCAGTTGGCTTCAGGCTGGTTCTTCCTCACTTGAACCCTTCTGGACAGTTAAATTTTCCTGCGATTCTGAGGTCCCTGACTCCTGGCCCTCTGACCCTTGTTGTTGAGTCATTCAACTTTGCAGTCACAGATTGCTCTGACGTCCTCAGCCCCAATGACTCAACTTCCATTCACCTCAGCAATCCACGTCCACTGCCACCTCCTACACCTTGTTCATCACTTGGGACGGCTCAGCCTACAAAACAATATGCTCAGAAATCTAGCATTACAACCTTTTTGGGCCAAATGTTTAAGAGCATGAGTTGTGGGGTTAGTCAAGTCCAGAGTGACTTAACTTCCTTGCGCTGTAGTTACTTTCCCGTAAAGTGAGAGAGGACCCAATGGAACCATGCCTGGTGCATACATGCCTGGGATTACAATAAGAGCTACTGTTACCAGGCTTGTGATGGTTAACTTTATGTGCCAGTTTGACTGGGCCATAGGATGCCCAGATATCTGCTTAAATATCATTTCTGCCTGTGAGGGTGTTCCCAGAAGAGATCAGCATTTGAATCTGTGGACTCAGTAAAGCAGATGGCCCTCCTCAGTATGGGTGGGCATCATCCAGTGCCCATGGGCATGGATTCATGGGCCGGAATAGAAGAAAAAGGCAGAGGAAGGTAGCCTTTTTTCTCTCTGCCTGCTGCCTAAACTGAGACGCTGGTCTTCTCCTGGCAGTGGCCTTAGACTCACAATCCTGGCTCTACCAGTTCTCAGGCTTTCAGACTTGGAATGGAACTGCAGCGCCATTTTCCTGGGGCTCCAGCTTGAAGTCGGCAGGTCACAGGACTTCTTAGCGTCCATAATTGCATGAGTCAGTTCCTTATAATGAGACTTATTATAAGGAATTGGTTCTGTGTCTCTAGAGGACCTTGACTAATACAAAGCCTTATGGCTACGTGCTGGATATATTTGACACCTGATTTTGCAGGCTGTCAGACCTCTCTTGGCCTTGCCCATCTCCCCTTCTTAGGCTAGATTTAATCACCCATGTCTTCGAGGGCCCTCTCATCCAATCCTTCCTCACCCTCAGCTCCTTGACCTCCTTCCACAGCTGCGCCTCCACCCCCAGTGCTGTGTCAATCCAAATGCTTGTTTTCACTCTCCCTGGCCTGGGGCTGCTGGACAGTACTTGGGAAAAATCACATCACCATGCTGAAGTGGTTCCATTACACGTTTATGAGCCTCTCAGCCTCTGCTGGGCTGCCACTGCTGCTCGCTTATCTTTTAATTATCTCTAGTTGACCTTCTCTTACTTTCTCTTCAGCGGCTGCCCCTGACCTCCACTCACTCCACCCAACCCACCGTCATCTCCTCATTCCCAGCTTATGGGGGAAGCTGGGGCTCTACAGAGATAATGGAGACCCTCAGAGACGATCTATGTCATGTATGCCCCTTGGTCTTCTTAATTTGTCTGTATTTTTACCTACATTTGCTTCCTTCATTATTCTATTTGAAGGAGTTATTACTCATCGCCAAAGTTAACCTTTCTAGCAGTAACTGCTGACTCCTTTGCTTCCTGGTTTTTTCTCTAGAAAAAAATTTTCGTTTGTTTGTTTGTTTTTTGCGCGGTACGCGGGCCTCTCACTGTCACGGCCTCTCTTGTCGCGGAGCACGGGCTCCGGATGCGCAGGCTCAGTGGCCGTGGCTCATGGGCCCAGCTGCTCCGTGGCATGTGGGATCTTCCCGGACCGGGGCACGAACCCGTGTCCCCTGCATTGGCAGGTGGACTCTCAACCACTGTGCCACCAGGGAAGCCCAATTTGTCTATATTTTTACCTATATTTGCTTCCTTCATGATTCTATTTGAAGGAGTTATTATTCATTGCCAAAGTTAACCTTTCTAGGAGTAACTGCTGACTCTTTTGCTTCCTGGTTTTTTCTCTAGAAAAAATTTAATTCCCTCTCTCATATATCCTCCTTCTCGCTCTCTCTCATTCTCTCTCTCTTTCTCCCCCCGCCCCCCAAACCCCAGGCTTTTCTCCCTGATATACAACTATGCCCACACTTCTCTGCCTCATCCTTTTCCCTTTTCTTTCTACACTGCTTATCTTTCAAGATCTGCCCCATGGGTCCCTATCTTCCCACTGCCTACGTAGTTCCTACTCGCTCTGTCAAGTGGTCCTTGCCTTTGCTGTCCAGTGGAACCCTATGGGGGCCATAACTCATTCATTTTTAAATTTCTGGTTCCCAACAGACATCCTAGAACACTGCAAGAGTCCAGTGGGCATCTGCTAGTGGAACCAGGAAGGATGATGTGCGGGTGGTCCAGAGAGAAAGGAAGAGTAGAAGCAGGGACACGACGGCACTCTGTGGCGGGAAAGCAGGACTTGGCATCTGTGTGTCACGTGAAAAAAGGACTGGAGTTGCTCAAAAAATCTTCCCTGCTCCGGGTGTCAGGGACAGAATGCTGAGCTGGGCAGCACCTGTGTCTGACATAATATGTCATATGTTACGGTCTTATGCTCGTGTGCTGGGAAGGAGCAGACTTGGATTATCTCGCTGCCCCAGGAAATAGCCATGTAGTAAGCGATAATGGGATCAATGTGCATGAACTGAAATTCTCTCTCCCCTCCCAGGGAAAAGAGCAGTGGGCAGAATTCTCTCTCAGGGAGAAGGTGTGTGGGCCTCAACGCTGGGGATAAAGAGAGACCTGTTAAATCAGGTGACGGCTTTGGGAGCTTCCAGAACAGAAGGTGGTGCCACAGCCCCCCAGGCTGGACCACTTTTCCACCTGCCTCTCTGGCCAATTATGCTAAGTGAGGTTCTCTTCTGGTGTAAGAGGGACGTTACCAGCCCTTTCTTCAGGGCACAAAGCTGCACAAAGCTTCTTTCCGTTTTTCTTCCCACTTCTTTTTACTCACTGGCACTTCTGTGTCTTAGATTTTTTGCCCACGTTGCCGTTACAGCAACTTTCAACCATATAATGTCGTAGATATTTGGCATTGAGGATTTAACACTAGTGACTTCTGCTTTAGGCATCGTATCCCAAAGAGCCATGACATGGAGTAGTTTGTCATGTTGCTAAAGTATGAGTCTGTATGACCTGCTCTGTGATGGGGCGGGGGCGGGAGTTAGTTAGCAAGTTAGTGAGTCTGGTCACCTGCCTAACCTATGCATTTCATTATTGCTTTTTTATTCATTCATTCGACAAATATTCTTTGAGTATCTAGTATATGCCAGCCCCTATGTTAGGATGCTAGGTTGGCTATAAAGTGGGCAATGAAAAGGTTCTCTGCTCCCGTGGACTATACCATTGGGAGGAGGATGAGGGGAGGGAAGAAGAATAAACAAAACAATTAATTGCATGTGGTGATATGTTCTATGAAGAAAATAAAGCCGGGTGATGTGATGGAAAGCGAGAGAGAGAGGTGAGCATTGGAAAGGAGCCCTGCCCACTGCAGCCAGAAGGTGGAAGCAACCCACGTGTACGTCAGTGGATGGATGGATAAACAAAATGTTGTGTATTCATAAAATGGAATATTATTCAGCCATAAAAAGGAATGGAATTCTGATACATGCTACGATGTGGATGAATCTTAAAAACATTATGAATAAGCCAACACAAAAGGGTAAATATTGCATGATTCCATTTATATGAATACTTAGAAAAGGCAAATTCGTAGAGACAGGGAGTGGACTAGAGATTACCAGGGGCTGGAGGAAGGGGGAAGGGGGAAGTCATTTCTTGGTGGGTACAGAGTTTCTGTTTGGGGTGATGAAAAAGTTGTGGAAAGAGGCAGCGGTGGAGGTCACACAACACTGTGAATGTACTTCATGCCACTGATTTGTACACTTAAAAATGGCAAGTTTTGTATTACATATATTTTACCACAATTTAAAAAAAGAGGAAGGAGGGAGATTTGCAGTGAAGAGAGGAGCCGCCATGTGAAGATGGGGGGAGGGGACCATCCTGCTGGAGGGCACATCAAGGGCAAAGACGACAAGGCAGGAGAGAGCTCGGATTGGTTTTGGTTCTCCGTTGCTTTGTGCGTAGTAACGATCATGAAGTGTTAAAGATGCTTCTTTGTTAAAAAAAAAACAAAAAGCTTCAGAAAGGAAGTTGATGGTCACTCCTGGCAGGGGTAGTGAAGAGGTTTAAAAGCAATGGTACGGGCGAGTTTGGGGATTCTCAGAGCTCTCCAAATGCCTTCCTCAGGAAGGCAGAGAGTCCTCTGCAGCTCTCGGTTTGCAGGTCCAGCCTCCCATCCAGCCGTGAGCATCTTGATGCTGCCCAAGGGTGTACTGCTCCAATTCCGTGCCTCCTGCCCTTGTATTTGGTGAGTGATGGGTGACTACGTAGGCGGCCTGGGAGTCATTTACGCGTGGGGCTGTGTAGGCTGACAGAGCTAAACGAGCAAGCAGGAGTGGAGTCTTAGCCTCGTTCTGCCGTTCACTAGCTGTGTGTGGACAGACGGCTTAGCCCACCTGGGCTTCAGACTCTTCCCCCGTAAAATGCATGCCTCGGACAAGGTTAGAGAAAACCGATATACAATACACATACTCCTTTTCACACGTCTGACAGTAGGGCCACATGGTGATGCGTGGACACCCCAGGCCTGAGTGGCCCTCCTCCAAGCCAATATTCCTTACAATTTTTTTTCAGTATTTACTTGCCTGGGGAGGTGGAAGAGGTTAAAAGCAACGGATTTTTTTTTTGTTTTTGTACTAATAAAAATTGTATTTATGCACTTACTTCAACAAGGCAAAGCGGAATCACTGAAAAATTGTTTGTGTGTTCTTGTTTCCTCTTTGGGTTTCTGTAGTCCACTTTAACGTGTATATAATAAAATAAATTTCTTCTTCTGAGAAAAAGGCACTATATCATGGGATATTTAGATTGAGATTTTAAGTTCACTGCGACTGCCTGAGAAAGTTGTAAGAGGTTTCAGTAGAGCTGGGCTTTTAAAATTTTCGTGTCAAGGTGCTGTCTGCTTTGGTGGGAGTGGGACAAATCATATTTAACTGGTTGAGCTCGGTGATGTTTTAGTGTTCATTTTTTTTTTTTCAATAAATTTATTTATTTATTTTTGCTGTGTTGGGTCTTCGTTTCTGTGCGAGGGCTTTCTCTAGTTGCAGCGAGCGGGGGCCACTCTTCATCGCAGTGCACGGGCCTCTCTCTCACTATCACGGCCTCTCTTGCTGTGGAGCACAGGCTCCAGACGCGCAGGCTCAGTAGTTGTGGCTCACGGGCTCAGTTGCTCCGCGGCATGTGGGATCTTCCCAGACCAGGGCTTGAACCCTTGTCCCCTGCATTGGCAGGCGGATTCTCAACCACTGCACCACCAGGGAAGCCCTAGTGTTCATTTTGGATCAGCATTTCCCAACAGCTGCCCCGAAAGCCTGGAACTCCTGTAGCTGTCCAGGGCAGACATTGCTAATGGATCACAGCACTCCTTCCTGCAGAGCCCAGATGGGACTCCAGCTTTCTCGCCATCACTTCCAGTTATGCATTCTATTGGCCATCCTTGGGCTGGGTGGATGCTGTGATTCCTTCTGACCTCAGTGTTGTAGAACTCTGTGATCTTAAATTTTGCATGATTTAAAAGTAATCACCGTTTGTCTGGGACCTAAGTAGCTGACATGTAATTTGGTTTCAGACATTTTGATGTTTATGTAAATGTTTGTGTAGAAGAAAATGATGTTGGAAGCTAGAAAAACCCCTCCTAGACATCTTTCCTGGTTTTATAGCGTTTAAAAGAAGTGACAATTGAAGGAAATTTTATGGAAATATTCTGGGCTGCTGTCAACTAGTATGGAGAGCAACTGAAGACCTAGAATTCAGAGGGTGGTCCTAGAACCTGGATGGAAGGTTTTCAGGAACCAAACAGCTTTAGCAATGGATTGAGGTAGGAAATGATCTGAGAAGATCTGTTGACAACTGCAAAGGCTTTATTTATGTGAACTACACCAAGTGCCAATCTAAATTAGGTTGAACTTTGAAATAGCCAGTGCTGTAGCAGAATAGCTTTTGCTCCCAAAGGCTGACAATGAGAGTATTTAAGGGAGATGAACACAAGCTTTAGAGATGAAAAAAACACGGTTTTGAATCCTGACTTCTGCAATTACTTGCTGTGGCACCTTGAAATAAGTAATTCATCATCTTAGAGTCTGTTTGCTTATCTGGGCAATGAAGATACTTACCACTTAACTTTCGGCATGTGGTGAGGCTTAGGTAAGATATCAGTGGTGACACCTGCTGAGGCCCAGAGCAGGCATGGAAATACAGCCTGGGTGATTGCATCAAGCATGAGGAGTGCTTCACGGACACTTTCCAGTAAGGGGTCTGTGGTCGGAGCACTGATGAACTTGGAACCAGAAATTGGGTCTGTGGAGGAGAAACACGAATCAGCTGTACAAACCAACAGGAAAACAATATCAAGAGGCAAATCACAACTTAATCGAGGAAATGAAAATGGATACAACGGGTTTCTATCAAACGGGGTGGGTGGGGAGGGGAAGATTATCCTACCGTTGGGATTATAAATCGGTATGGCCATTTGGAAAGGCAGTTTGAAAGTTTTGTCCAATTCCGCTCAGCAGTGTACCCCTCCTCCCCTATATGATGGTTCTGCCCTACACAAACCACCAGAAGAGGAGGAAACCCTTGCCCTGGTTTATTTATTCTTTATAAGTTACAAAGTCCTGTCATATGACATGTGCATTCATCTGTTTGTAATTTATTGCCTATTGGAGTGTAAGCTCAGTGAGGTCAGTGTCTTTGTCTCTCATGTTCATAAACATACCATCATGAAATGCAGAACATGAGTGTATAGAAAAGATTCTAGAAAGTTCTAGAGAGAGAAGAAAAAAGAAAACCTTTCATATGAATCATAACAGCAATTCAGAAAATATGTTGTGTTTAAACATACGTAAATGATACCCTACTGTATGCATCATTCTGCAGCTTGCTTTTTCAGTTAGCATTTGGCTTGCAGGTCTAGCCATGTAGGTACTTAGAGATCTACAGCTCTTCTGTTTAACTTCAGATTCTGTCATCACTGCTTTATTGCAGGGGTAGCAAACTCAACCTCTACAGAGGTTATGCAGGACACCTGAATGTGAGGCAGCCTTGGAGGAAGACGTGTTACAATCACGTCTTATGCCTGCCTAATTACATGGCCATATAAAACGTTGTATATGCCAACTAAAATCACCAAACAGAACATTTACCAACGTTATATTTTGCCTAAGAACTAGCAGTTTGCGAACTTTGTCATTGTTTTCTCATACTTAATGTTATGGGTAATCTTTCGTGGGTAACCATTGGTATTTTAGGTTATTTCCTCTTTCCCTCCCAAATTAGGACTAACTTGGGTTACAAATTTGGGGATTAACTTGAGAACACAGGAGGTAGGGAAAGGAAGATCGAAATGTCAGTTGCATTTCTTAAAGCTGATTGGAGAAAGTGATTTTAGGTCTGTGGCCAGAGGCACTTACAGTCTCTCCTCTTGATTTTGACAGAATCACGGGCAGAGTCACAGTTCGCCTGCACATCTCCACCTGAGGTTGGACTCCTACCACCTGGCAGGTAAGGAGACACGACGCATACTTTTTATAGCTTATGAATTTGACCAGACAGGAGCAGGAGCTGAGCCAGGCAAGCTCAGTTCCCTCTTTCAGAAGCAAATATCAGATAAAGCACCACTCTTAGGCGAAGAACTTAGTAGAGGTGGAGACAAAAGCTAGGAGTGTTATCCTCACAGAAGTTCCTCTTCACTGAAAGCATGAGACTAGTAGGGAGGTTGATTCCCTTAAAAGATAACCAACATTTGGTCTCCGGAAACTTCCCTTCCTCCTCCTCTTTCTTCTCCTTTTCTCTCTTTCGTGTAACACATTTAACTAGGACAACTCTTGATCTTGGTTTCTTTTCATTAATTTTTCCAGCTACATGGAGAAAACCTTTTCATTGCTAGCTTTTGGTATTTCTATGAGTCATGGATTCTTTCTTCTGATACATCTTTTTTTTTTTTTTTGCGGTACGCGGGCCTCTCACTGCTGTGGCCTCTCCCGTTGCGGAGCACAGGCTCCGGACGTGCAGGCTCAGCGGCCACGGCTCACGGGCCCAGCCGCTCCGCGGCATGTGGGATCTTCCCAGACCGGGGCACGAACCCGTGTCCCCTGCATCGGCAGGCAGACTCTCAACCACTGCGCCACCAGGGAAGCCCTGATACATCTTTGATTACTGTTTTTATTCTATTAGCTTTGATCTGTTCTCTGATTCATTATCATTTCTCTTACAATTTTCAACTCTTTGTTTTAAAATTATGTTGATTTCCGTAGGTTTTTTTCATCCCCTCTCATACCTTCATTTTCCTCCTAAAATTCATGTCTCCAGCCCAGACTTCTGTCCTAAGCTTCAGATACATATATCCAATTGTTGTCAAGTTCAATGTATCAAAAAGAAGTTCTTTTTTAAAATTATTATTTTTTAAATTTATTTTTAAATATTGAAGCATAGTTGATTTACAATATTGTGTTAGTTTCAGGTATACAGCAAAATGATTTGGTTATACATATATATGTATATGTCTGTATTCTTTTTTCTATTATTTTTCATTATGGTTTATTACAAGATATTGAATATAGTTCCCTGTGCTGTACAGTAAATCCTTGTTGTCTATCTATTTTATATATAGGAGTGTGCATCTGTTAATCCCATACTCCCAATTTACCCCTCCCCCACATTTCCCTTTGGTAACCGTAAGTTTGTTTTCTATGCCTGTGACTCTGTTTCTGTTTTGTAAATAAGTTTATTTGTACTATTTTTTAGATTCCACATATAAGTGATATCATATGATATTTGCTTTTCCCTGCCTGACTGACTTCACTTAGTATGATAATCTCTGTGTCCATCCACATTGCTGCAAATGGTATTATTTCATTCTTTTTTTATGGCTGAGGGTTGTATATATATGTCTTACATCTTCTTTATCCATTCATCTGTCAATGGATACTTAAGTTGCTTCCATGTCTTGGCTACTGTGAATAGTGCTGCTATGAATATTGGTGTGAGTGTATCTCAAAAAGAAGTTCTTATCTTCGTCTTAAAACTTGTTCCTTCTCCTGACTTACAGCCTATATACCCTTTAAACCACGTGGATTGAAAAATCATGTCTTCTTTTCAGGATTCATTGAGAAGATTAGATGAGATAATGCAAGTGGCTGCTGCTTAGCTGTCAAGAAAAATGGGGACATAAAAGTCTTCTTGCAGAATGTGAGCCTGCATTAGACTGTAAAGCACAGCTGTTATCCTAGGACTCCTTCACTTCCTGTGTTATGTTCAGAGCTTTCCTTTTATTCTTGGTAGATTCCTAAGAAAGACTGAAAGGCAAGGAAAAGTTTTGCGTCCTTATATACGTCTTAAAACATCTGTATTGTTTCTCATATTCAATTTATGATTTAGATGGGTATAAAATTCCAGGCAGTAAGTTCTGGCGGTAAGTTTTCCCCCAGAATTCTGAAGGTTTTGCTCCATTATATTCCAGTGTCTGATGTTGCTTATAAGAGGCTTGTTGTGTTTCTGATTTCTTTTCCTTAGCATATAACCCATTATTTTTTCCTTTCTGGGTATTTTTATTTTTTAATTTATTTTTTAGTGTAGTTATATACCAATTTTACTTTTAAAAAAACAAGTCTGGGTGGGCAGGGGAGTTGCCACACAGGGTGGAAAGAAGCATAAGAGTAGATCAGGTGGTTTCAAAGATCCTCAGAGAAGCGCTCAGAAACTCTATTCCAACCAGGTCCTCATTACCTCTGGGTATTTTTAGAACCCTTTCTTTATCCCTGGGGTTCTGAAATTTCAAAACAGTGTGCCTTATTTGGCTTTTTGTTATTCATCTTGCAGAGTGTTTTATGGGCCCCTTCAATCTGGATACTTATTGGCTTTCAGTTCTGAAAAGTGCTTTCCTATTATTTCCTTTGATGATTTCCTTTTCTTTATTTCCCCTGTGGTTTGAAAGCCCAACTATTTTGATATTGTAATTTCTGAAAAAAAACCTCTTTTCCTTCCTCCACTCTTTTCTACCTCTTGATCTTTTGGTCCATTTCTGGACTGTTTCCCCAACTTTATATTCTGTTATTGAATTTTTGTTATCAAATGTTTTGATTTTCAAAAGTTTTCTCTTTGTTTTTGAAATGACCATTTGGGTAGTGTGCTGTTATTTTTGTAATACGCAGTGTGTAGGGGCGGTATCTCCTTTCACTCCACCAAAGAGTCTATTTACAGATTTTTCTTCTACTCCTTTAGTCGTGTCTGAATCATCCAGGTTTCTTACTTATATTTATTTGTTTTGCTCTTTTTCTTTCAGAGGGCTTTCTCAAGTGTCTGCTTGTCCTTTGCTGGCCATGTCTTTTTAAGGTGGCAAAATATACTTAATGTAGGATTTACCATTTTAACTATTTTTTTTTCAGTATACAATTCAGCGGAATTAAGTAAATTTCCATTGTTGGGCGACCATCCCTACTATCCATCTCCAGAACTTTTCCATCATCCCAGACTGAAATTACGTACCTATTAAACCGTAACTCCCTATTTCCCCCTCCCCCAGCCCCTGGTAACCATTATTCGACTTTGTCTTTTGATGAATTTAACTATTCTAAGTACTTCAGGTGAGTGGAATCATACAATGTTTGTCCTCTTGTGTCTGGCTTATTTCACTTAACATAATGACTTTAAGGTTCGTCCATGTTGTAGCGGTGTCAGAATGTTATACCTCATAAAGGCTGAACAATAACCCATTGCCTGTCTATACCACATTTTCTTTATCCGTTCATCCGCTGATGGACACCTGGGTCGCTTCCATGTTTTCCTTCTGTGAGTGACGCTGTTGTGAACATGGGTGTACCTATATCTGTTTGAGTCCTTGCTTTCAATTCTTTTCATGTATTTTTGAAAGTGAGACAGTAAAAAATTATTAGAGACTCTGTGTGTACATGGGTGTGCTGCTTGTCTGGGAGCTCCCAGTGGATGAAAGGGTGTCAAAATCACTGTCTGTTAGCGGATCCCAGGAAGAGAATATCCGTTCAAAGGTGTATCTGTGCGGGACAGGCTTTCTCTACATAGGGCAGGAGTATTGGAACATTTACAACATACAACACAGCACTCCATGCCTACAACTTACGGCGTGAATGGTGCGTGGGCGACATTCTTCCTCACCTTCCAGGTGTAATTTCTCTATACTTTGGTATTTCTTTGATACTTGTGACTCTGATTTGGGAGGCCAGGGATGGGATGCAGAGGGAGATTTACAATTATATGTTTGTGCTCAAGTTGCCTGGATTCTTGGAAATTCCTCTAATATATATATTTTCAGTCAGCCCTGGAAGTAGAGATCATATTTTATGAGCACCAGCTACTTATATAACTGTGTAGATAGTTCAGGATTAAGCAAATGTTAGCTCCATCTTGGAATGTAATGAAGACGCCTACAGGGAACAGAGTGGAGGTGGTCTCCAGGAGGCTGGGATTCTGGCTCAGGTCCGGCCTCCACCCCTGTGGTCTGTTTTCAGAGGCTCTGCTCTGGCCTTTGCAGCCAGCAAGCTCTCCAGTCCAGTAGGTTTCCTATGAAAAAATTCACTTTTGAATTTTTATTTAAGTGGTCTTTTTTTAAAGTAAGAATAACTTCCATTGGAGCCTTTCTCACAGACAGGGTCATGATATCGTTACCTCGATGCCTGCTTTTGAGCAAAGCACAAGGATGAGGACAGGAGGGGTAGGGGGCAGAGCCTGAGCAGCTGGTGTTTGTTTCAGCCTCTTCCTGGGCCGCTTCAGAGCCGTCACAGAATAGGGATGCGGCATCACCACTCCCTGCACAGCCCCGGTGCGAGGCTTGAGGTGTGATGTGCGGATACGGTGGTGTGTTTGCACTGGCTTTTATTTATTTATTTATGTAAAATTTTTTTCTGTTTTTTAAAATAGATTTATTTAATTAATTTATTTATTTATTGGCTGCGTTGGATCTTCCGTGGCTGTGCGTGGGCTTCTCTAGCTGCCGAGGGCTGCTCATTGCAGCGGCTTCTCTTCTTGTGGAGCACGGGCTCCAGGCACTCAGGCTTCAGTAGTTGTGGCACATGGGCTCAGTAGTTGTGGCTCGCGGGCTCTAGAGCGCGGGCTCAGTCGTTGCTCTGCGCATGTGGGATCTTTCCGGACCAGGGCTCGAACCCATGTCCCCTGCATTCTTAACCACTGCGCGCCACCAGGGAAGCCCCTGTGCTGGCTTTTAAATGATGCTCTTTCTAATCTCACTTTTCTGCTGCTGGGGAGTTTATGTGAAATCAGTGCATGTCTACTTCAGTTTTGCTCCCATTGATGTTATCGGTGTTCATTTATTTACTTCACACCTTTTTAGATGGATGATGTAAGATTTGTCCGTTTCTTTCTTGACGTCTTGCACTTGTGTCAGCAGAACGCCATCTGCCATCATTCCGTAGTGGTGCTTGTGGATGTGTTTCAGAAACTGGTTGATGTCCTGTGAACCAGATTTGCACAAGCCTCTGCAGTTTCTGCTAATGAGTGGAAGATGGTTCCCAGGGCCTGCTTTCACAGACAGCGATGGTTAAACCTCCAGAGGTCTGATAGCCTAATGTGGACGCAGGTGGCAGCAAACTCTGCAGACAGGCAGGAGAACTTTTGACAGTGTCTCTGCTTCCTTCATCCTTTGGAACCAACCAGAAATCTGACATTTCCTCCAGGAAATGTCAAATATTTCCCCATCAGGTGCTTCTTCACAATTCTTTCTTTTTCATTGCATTTTATTTTTCACTCAGATAAAATTTACCAACAGTGAATGCACAGATCTTAGCCTCATACTCTGATGGGTTTTGACAACTGTATCTACTCATGTAACTCACACCCCAGCAAGACAGAGAACATCTTCATGCCAGCGAGTTCTTTGTGTCCCACTCAGTCAATCCGTGCCTCACAGCCATCACCGCTCTGATTTCCGTCACCAGAGATCCGTGTTACTGGGTCTAGAGTTTCACATAAATGCAAGCATCCATTGTAATCCTGCACTGCCCATCCCTCTGTGTCTGGCTTCTTTTGCTCACCCATGTAATTGCGTATATTAGCAGTTTGTTCTCTTTATTGCTGAGCCCTCGTCCACAATATTTTTTATCGTGGGATATACTACTTAAAAGGAAAACCCTTTCTCTACCCACAGAATAGTTCTGCCACCAAATGGCTGGGTTCTCCCCTACCATTAAACAGTTCTGACACCAGCTACCCAGACTCAGCACTCACTCTGTAAGGACCCAGTCCCACAAGACTGTCCCCCATGTCAGACACCAATTGCAGGTCCCAGGTGGTCACTCGTACTTCTGATCAACCATGTATAAATCAGAGGTTCCCACAACCCTCTCCTCAGGTTTGATAATTTGCTAGAATGGATAACAGAACTCAGGGAGACAGTTATTTACATTCACCAGTTTATTATAAAGGATATGACAAAGGGCACCAATGAACAGAAAACATCCTGCTAAGTGAAAGATGCCAGGCACGAATGGCCACGTAACGGATGACTCAATCTGCATGAAATATCGGGAACAGGCAAATCTCTGCAGAGAGGAGGCAGCGTAGAGGCCGCAGGGACTTGGGGGAGGGGAGAATGGGGCGTGACGGCTTAATGAGTGGGCTTTCTGGACAGTGCGGATAATTGTTCAGTACTGTGAGTGTACTAAATGCCACTGAACTGTATGTATACTTTAAAATGGTTAAAATGGCGAAATTATGCCGTGTGCATTTTACCACACACACAAGATATCCACCCCATTGCATAGGCGGGAAAACTGAGTCTCAGATATGCAAAGGCTTAATCCAGGTTCACACACAGAGAGAGCATCAGAGCTAGGGATTAATCCATCTGATTAGGCCAGCTGTGCGCTAAGTGCCGCGAATACAGAAAATATAGAAATGAAGGGCGCAGACCTCTCCCTTTGCCTCCCCACTGAGCCTCCTTTCCTGGCCTTTACTGGTTTTCCCCTCTGCTTGGACTGGGCTAGCAGGTGCAGGGCGAGCTCTGCACCTGTAAGCCACACCATCGCCACTGCGTTCCTGGTGACAAGGCGCTCAGGCTGGCCGAGTCCAGGCTGAGCTGGCGTGGTGGCACCAGGCACACGGAGACTCAGCCTGCTCTGGGCTTTGGCCCCAGCCCTTCCGGATAGGACACAGCTCTGCCACGCCCTCCAGCCCCTATCCCTCCTCTGCCAGCTGGAAGGCTCTCTCCTGTCAGCAGGTGGTCACCCTGGAAGTCTTTGTTCTACTAATCCTAATTCTCTTGTAGGAACGGAAAGGCTGCCTCTGAAATTAGGCTGCCTGCCATGAGAGAAAGTTGGGTGGGCATTTGCTCAGCAGCAGACATCCACTGCTCAGTGCTTCTGTCCTAAAAGCTTTTTTGTCCTCTCATAGCTTTTGGGCTCAGTGACTTAATCCTTCTGGATTTTTGTCCCCGGTACCCTTAACTCCTGGAGCCTTGCGAGGCTATAAATCACTGAGAATCCTGCAGAAAGGAAGCAGAAGGGCAGAGTGCGAAGTTGAAATAACTAAGTCTTTATCACCAAGTCCCACCTGCCATTCCGTCCCAACTCTTTTCCATCTTATTCCGTCTGAATTTTCCTGCGTATGTATCACCTCCCTTCCAGTCTGTCCTCCGGGCCTGTGAAGTTGTCCCCAAGGGCTGGACTCAGCATAAGAAGGGAGGAGTTGGGATTTATCTACAAGGGACCACTCTGCCTTTGAAGGTCAAGAGTCTTCCAACTGGGACAAATAGGCAGGGGCTTGGAGAAGGGTCCCCCTTTGTGCTTGGGCCCTTGCTTCCCTCTCCCAGACAGGCAGGGTGCCATCCACGTTCCTTGGTGCCACTTTCATCTTTTTTCCCACATACACTCAGCAAAGGAGGAATCTTCCTGCAGTACAGAGCTCACTCCCCAAGAGGAGACCCAGTGGGCAAGATGCTTTATAGCTCGACGTCTAGATATCAGAGAGGAGCTGGACGTGTCTTCCTTTGTTCAGATAAACCGGAAAGCTCTGATGAGACAAGATAATAAGCTCGTGGAGTCTATCAGGAGGAGAAGCGTGAGACTGTTCTAGTGTCATAGACTCACGCAGAGACCAAACCTGATAGACTGTGCGTGAAAATGTCCAACGCAGTCCTAGCCTTTAGTTCATGCCCAGCGATATTGGTCCCTTTGTTTATTTCCCGATGGATGTGTGGATTTTATCTATGCTAAGTAGACAGAAGCTGGCTCTGTCCCGGGGGAAATCCCATGAATAAATTGATTTCCTCCTGACCCAGAAAGAGGGACTTTCTGGGCGCAGCAGTTTGTATATCTTAATTTCCCTGCTCCTGGAGGCCAAAGATCCAGTGAGTCCTTTCTGAAGGTGACTTCTTTGCTTTTACTCAAAATGCCCAAGCCACACAGGCTCCTCTCACATTTCTAAGTGAGGGGTAAGCTGCTCTGAGTACGAGCCCAGGCACCCCTCGCCGCACATGAAAATTTGATCCGTGCACTAAAGACTGTCTTGCTTAATGCAGTCGGGCCCTTTGTCCGCAAGAGCTAATACCCTTTTGGGAACTGCTGTGACTTAAGCTGAAATGTCAGGGAAGGAGAGGGTAGAGAGGGAATGCGGACCTCTGCCATCCAACCTCCTTTCTCCAGCCACTTAATAACTTGGCTAAAAGCCACAATCATTACAGAGCCATCAGCCAGGCTCCAGCCCCTCGCTGCCTTCCCAAGCAATCAACAGGATTTAGTGAGCCACCAGTTGGAATTTATGTCACTTACAAAGTGTGGTTTCTTAGACCAGTCCTACAGAGGAGACCGATTACAGAGAGCTGGGCACTTTGATTAGCTTCCGTTTGGAGACCAGGAGGCTGTGGATGGAGCCAGCTGTTAGGCCTTCCAAGTGCGTACCTAGAAAAAGTAGGCACCTAGCACACGGCCCGCTCATCTCCACGTTGTCCTCACTAAACGTGACTCTTCCGTCATTTCATAGCACTTTTTGTTTGATGGAGCTGTGATTGAGAGGAAGGAGAACCGTCAGAGCCTCTTAAATGTTGCCAAGCTTTTTACATTCATTATTTTTATAACAACTTCATGAAGTAGTTATGATTATGCCTCATTTTGCACACGAGGAAAATGAGGCAAGGCCACCTTCTGCCTCAACGGGAGTTGAGAGTAAGCCCCATGCGTGCGGCATCTAGGATCTCACCTTCCCAGGAGACCTATCAACCATCGACAGGGCCTGGGGAGGAGGCTTCAGATTCTGGAGTGAGACCTAGCTTCCCCAAACCTCCTCCTGTCCGGTGACAGAATCCAGAGTTAGCCCCTGACACCCAAACTTTCCTGGGTTTCAACACTTTTGGCCCCGCTACTACTGTCTTGAGTCCTTCACACTAATCTCATGTCTTCCTTTTCTCTGTTCATGTCCACCATATACAAAGCCCCAGATTCCCAGATCTTACCTCTGGCTCGTGGAATCCCTAAAGTGGTCCCACATCGCTGTTGGATTGCGATTGTATCTCCCACCCCTCCCCGACTCACGGAAACTGTCTCCTGTAACTTCCGGAATTCCAGGTTCATCTCAGCAAAATCCTCTATATCCTCAGCATCTTGTCTGGGTCAGAGGGGTCCCCTCATTCTTCTTGCTCTAATGGGAACCTGGCTCTCGCTGAGGCCAGTTCCCTTTGCAGCTCTCTCACTGATGACTGTGTCTCTCCCGTCCTTCTCCCTTGAACCTCTGGGCCTCCTGGTTTCTCGTGTCTGCTTCCAGACCAGCCTTCCTTCCACAGTCACTAAGACCCTCGTTTTATTCTCCTGCTGTCAGGCTACATCAGTCCCGACCCTTTAGCGCTAGTTTCCTGTGCCAGCTCCTCTGGTCTTGCCTCTCTTTTCTTGACAGTTTTGTGTCCTGGGTGGCTATTTCACTCTCTCCAACACCAGTCCCATCTTAATTCTTGGTGATTTCCGCATACTTTCCGGTAATTCTCTTAGTTCTTAAATTCCCCTCCTCCTCCAAGCTTATATTCCACTCTCCTTTGGCAGGTGACCCTCATGGCCTTGTCATGACCAATCATTGCCACGTTCCATAATCTCTACTTCATACAGCTCTCTCTGACCACCACCTGTTTTTCAACCCACTCCATCTAAATAGTATCTGATTCTGGCGATGGTTCAGTCTCACAGGGACGCTCAGTCCATTGATCCCACCACTTTTCCCCTGCTCATACCCTTTGGATGTTACTGCTTCCCTCCCATCTGGTTTAAATTCCATGGTTGAACATTATTTTTACTCCCTTGCATGTGCCCTTGACAACCTTGTCATTTTTACTTTGTGTTACTGTCCCTGCTCTGTGCCCGCACCCGTCAGCTGACTATGACTGCTAGATAAAACCACAGTCACAGCGAAGCTGAATCTCTTTTGTTTTGATGCATAACTACAAGCTTAGGGCCGCCAGCAGTCCTATCATAGCTCCCTGGCCACTCACTCGCCTTCTCTCCAAGATTCTATTTTACGCCTTCTCTTACCTCGAAATCTCCCAAACTTTCTCACCTATCCACGCTCTCAGACAGGACCTTGCTTCCTCTCTCACTGGGAAAATAAAGCAATAGGAAGAGGGTTTTGTCAGGCTCCCACCACCAAATCTACTCACTCCCCAGCATCCGTACCGTATGCTCTGCCTTCTTGCCTTAGGCCTTCCAAGTGCATACCTGGAAAAAGTAGGCACTTAGCACACGGCCCGTGTGTACAGAGGACCTGCCCGTGAGCCCACGCATGCCAGTCATGCCCTCGCACATTCATCCTGTCCCTTCCCCACTACTCTGTGACATCACACCAGCAACCTGGCCCCTCTCTTTCCAGCCTCACTCTCCCCGCTTTCTACTGGATCATTTTCATTAGTAGACAAACCTACTGTAATTTGTTCTATCTTAATGAGAAAGCCTCCTGTTGACCCCATGTTCCCTACCAGCTACCACCTACTTTCTCTGTTCCCTTTTGGGTTTAGCAATAACCTTGACCAGAACATTTTTGTTGGAATGATTGGGGCAAAGCCTAATTGGAGTGGGTTTAAGAGAGAAAAGGAGAAGAGGTGTTGGAGCCAGTGAGTCTAGACTATTCTTTCAAGGAGTTTCCTGCAAAGGGGAGCAGCAGACCTCTCTTATACCAGCAGTCAAAGTTAGTTGAAATTTAGTGAGTTAAAGTTACAGGAAATGAAGCCAGGAAAGTAGGTTAACATTGATCTGAGGCTCGCTAGAAGCCAGGCATGTTCACAGGACCGAGTGGCAGATGATTGTAGAGAAATACAGAAGTGTGTCCCTTGTCTCAAAGAGCTCCGGCCGAGCAGGAGAGACAGTGAGGTGAACAGGAGAGACTGGGCGGGCTGGGGACTCGATGGCTGCTAGCAACCAGACAGGGGCCTTGCTCTGTCTTTATCGGCCCGAGGACCTCAATCTGCAGACACTTGACTCTTTCAACTCTCACCCTGTTTCCTTCTTAACCTCGCCTGAGCTGGACCACATCTCGTCAGACAGACCATGTGTGGGATTCACCTAAGGGCAGACCTGGCCCTGTGCGAGACGCAACAGCCTCCTTCCTCCAGCTCTTAGGGCTCCGATGTTGGATTCTTATGGTGCGATTGGCTGCACTGGTCTCCTGGTGCTGTCTCATGGGAGGCCAACCAACCAACTCCAGCCGCCCTCTGAGGCTGTTAAGAATATCTTTCTCCATCCAAGGAATGGGACCAGCTCTCTATACCTGTCAGTCTCAACCCCACACCTGTTGCAACACAGACAGATGCTATCAACACACCTGTGCCCACCCTACCTCCTGGCTTTAACTGTCCAACTTCCTCGCTCCCTTCAAAAGCATATCGGAATACAAGTGACTGGGCGTAATAACAAAGTTATTCCAAGGAGAACTCTGGTGCTGCTCTGATTAGTTTTAAAAGTAAAGTACTTGTAAGCACGGATTCTCTAACCGCCATTAGTAACTTATTAGTAGCATCCGACATTACAAGGAGTCAGGACAATTCCTGCAGTTGAAAAGTGCAATTGCACAGGCAGCTAAGTGCGAGCAGGGGCCAGGCGGATTGCTCGAGTGGGTGCAAGGGCTGGCCGAGGACTGTGGCAAACTTGAGAGCCTGTGTCCATCAGCAGGGGCAGAAGACCGCTCTCCTCCAGTCTGTCGCTACAGCTCAGATAGGACCCATCTTCTACGTTTTCAAAAGAAGCTGGGAGTTCACATTTTAAGGGGAACCTTCTGATTTTTAAATACTGAAATGTAATTCAAAACCTCCAGAAACACTGTGCATGACAAACAAAATACAACTGCGAGATGAGTTTGATCCGTGGGCAGGTGTCCTGCTCTCCTGCTCTCCTACGTCTGGGTCTGTGCGTTCCCAGCTTGGCCTCCTTGCTGTCTCTCCGGCTCTTTGTCGGTCTGAGACCTCGCACAGCTGCCCTCCCAGGCCCATATTTCAGCGCCATGCCCTGGAAACCGGGCGTCAGCCCTGCTGTCAGAGGAGGGGCTCCTACGTCGCCAGAAGCAGAGGGACACGGGGGGAGAGTGAAGGTGGTGCTTTTCATAACTAACACCCTCATGCACCACTTGCCCCATGAGGGACGTGGTGGAAGGCTGGATCACGGTGACATCTCCAGAGCGCGGAGAGACCAACTGAGGAACCGCCGGCTCAGTTCTGCCATGAGCTTCAGGATGTCTTGTGATCTGAGTGCCGGCTGATGGTGGCACCTGTGTCAGCATAACAGCCTCTGCAGGTGCGGGGACACCAGGTGGTGTGGCCTGGGGCTCCATGCTGCTGGGGCGGCCAGCTGGCCTGGGAGGCAGGGAGTCCAGCGGCCAGGGCCTCAAGATGCATCTCCAAGGCCAGCTGCACTTCACCTGGAGTCACAGGGACACAGAATGGGGCCAGAGGGGCTTCGGAGAGGGTGGCTCACCTCCCCCTACACCTCCACCACTGTCCTGCCGCCACCAACCGACACATCAGCTGGGACCGAGCGGGCACTGAGGTTTGCTTTTATTTGTGGGGGGAGACTGTTCTCGGTTGGGGGGCAGGCCTGCGCATCAGACTGCTCTTCTCTTTTCAAGAAAGAGAAAACAGTCAGGCGTTGATGAGTTTGCTGAGAAACGGAATCTCTGGTCCCTAAACGGGAATTCCACGAGCTCGGGGAATATTCCCTGTGAAATCACGAGGTTCAGCACAGTGGCTGGCCCATAGTTCAAGAAATATTGTTGAATGGACAAAAGAAAGGAAGGAAGGGAAGGAGGGAGGGAGGGAGGAAGGAGGGAAGGGAGGAAGGAAAAGAATGAAAGGAAAGAAGAGAGGGAAAGGGCGAGGGAGGGAAGCAGGGTAGGGGTGGGGTCTGTGGGAGTTGACCCCAGATGTGAAGCCCTGTGGAACATATGATAAAGACTGTTTTGTTTCGAGAGGGGGGCTGTTGAATACCAGCTCAGGCCATTCTCTTATACCAGCGACACAGAGAACGGGGGAAGGGAAAGCCTGCGCAGAATTATGTATATATTTTTACTGCTGAGCACTTAGGCAGTTCCTTTCGGTTAAAATCCATAGTTTCCCTCCCATCTGGAAAGAAGTGGTTTCAGTAATGTGGCAGTTTCGATTTTGAGCCAGAGAAGTCATTTAGGAACAGAAAAAGGAAACACTTCTTTAAGAATGACCATACCATTTCAAGCCCCAAATGATCATATTAAGGGTTTAGTTAATATTACACCAGCTCTGAAAAGGGGAGAAAAAGGCAGAACGGCTTGTCACGCAGTCCTGCTGAGTGGCCGACCAGTGGGCGCTGTGAAGTCGGCTTTCTCTTCAAGGCAGTGGGCCCTGGTTCCTGAGCGTTGCCGCAGCTCCCCGCAGCGCGGATGTTTCTGGAGCTGAATGAATAGAGGGCCTGCGTTTCTCTGGCTACTGAACTCAAAGCACAGACCGGGTTCTCTCCACTTCATCTCACTCGTGGGCACCACACCTCCAGAAGCAGTAATGTACCATTTATTAGCAAGCTTCATGCACCCTTTCCATCTAGAGGAGGGGCTGCCATTTTGTCCTGGGAAGGAGAGTATTATATTCTTTTCTTCTCATGCAAAGCCCTCAGCGATTTACTCCTTCTCTTCATCCAGTGGATGCTGTGGGGTTATCTTCCACTTGCCCCCAAAGCAGTCCTCCAGGCAAACCACAATGAACCTAAGGGCTGCTGTAGGAGGGAACTATTTTCTCCCTCTTCTCATTGGAAGCACACTTCCAACCTTCTCTCCAACCTCCTTGCTGTTTCTTCTCTGCGGAGGAAGAGCGACATACCCAAACGCTAACAATGGAGAAAGTCTGCCTGTGTAGTCCAGTCTCCTTCTTGCTTCTCTCTTGGATCCTGGCTTGTGTCCATCCTTTTCTCCTCCATGCCCTGCCACCCTCCGCAGTGTGTGATGGAAAGCGTGGGGGAGAAGGAGACCTAAAGTTGAACTGGAAGGTACTTTCCATGGGGGCGGGGTAATTATTACGGATTAAGGACAATGTGAGTCACTACTAATAGACTTAATGTCGTGGTTCCCATCTGAATTTGTCTCAGTTGATTCAGACTTTGAAGGAGAGGGGAACACAACATTTCAGAATCAGAAGGAGAAAAGGGAAGCGATAGAGTCAAAGACAGTATGGACAAGAGATTAGAAGGAGAACCAGGAGAAGCTGCTTGAACTAGTCTGTGTGGACAGTAGGAGAGCGCGCTGCCTGAGGGATCGTGGAGGGGTTCTTGGTAAATACGCAGGCACCATTCGTCTTTTTTTTTCTTTCAATCAGCAATTTGTATTTATTTATTTATTTTTGGCATGCGGGATCTCAGTTCTCTGACCAGGGATCATACCCGGGTCCCCTGCAGTGGAAGCGCTGAGTCCCAGTCACTGGACCACCAGGGGAATGCCCACCATTTGTCTTTGGCGTCACTGAGATCCCTGGGCTGGGTACGCATGGTGATTGTTGAACACTCCTCCCCAAACTTCATTTCTCTCTGACCTTCCTTTCTCCCTGCTCACCCTTTACTCTTAGGCTATACCCTTAAATAGTTGGTTCTCAGTAAATGGGGACACTCAAGGCTTCTAAGTAAAAATTTCAGGGAATGTCTATTTTCCTTCATTAGCTGCAAAATAAACACATTTTCGTGGTCCTGCAGTTCAGGGGCTGCTGGGCTGGTGTTTACACATGTGGTGAGCAATGCTTCCTTCACTCTCCTTCTGAATGCACTCCACCACCCTGTCTCTAGCCAGTCAGGGTGCACTGGAAATACCTGCAAATCTTTCAGAAGCTACAGATGCTTTGGGCCCCGCCCCAGTCCGTCTAAATCAGAATCTCCGGTGGTGGAACATTGCAGGCGTGGACATTTTCTAAAAGCTTCCCAGGATTTTCTGATGGATATCAGGACTGTGAACTACTGATCTAGGCAGACACAAGCCCCCTGAGCCATTAACCTTCACCAAGTTAAATAACCAGTCCTCCCTAAATGGAAAATTCCTGCAAATCTGGAGACGTTGTCAGTAGTGTTAGAGACAGTGATTTCTTTTTCTCTCCCAGAGTCTTCCAGCTGTAGGATAAGCTGAAGTATCCTTTATCAGAATGGACGAACTCAGGGAGGGCTGGGGCAGTGATGTCTGGGCTTGTCTGCTGGGCCCCCTTGACCTCTGGCTGCTTGGGCAGCTCATCCTCTCTAAAGAGGGCAGTGTTGCTACCTAGAATCAGGATGGGAATTCCAGCCAATCTTGGGCAGTGAAGTCCCAGGGGAACGGCTTCTGCCATGTGCACACCACCGTGAAGATCCCTCTGGGCCAATACTTCATATCTGCCTGCCTTGGCTCTCACATACTTTAGACCCCGTCTTCACCTGGAGAGAGGTCAAAAGTGACGTGCTGGGTATTGTGAATCTGCTTCAATCATGGTGGGTTAAGTTTCACTGGGAGATTTCCGGGTTCCGCACCGTCCTTGATAACCTAACCAATTCTAAGCCCCAATGAATCAAAGACTTGTTAAGCTCTGCCAATGGGCTTGGCCCCCACACGTGCCCTTCAGTCACTCAAAGTCAAGGTTCAGACATTTGTCTTTATTCCTTCTGTTCAAATAGGACATTCCCCACTCTCCAGTCTTGCGGGCACCTGTCCAGGTGAGCACTGGAGCCCACAGGTAGGGTTGTTAAGGCTTCCTAGGCAAGAGGGCAAGCTCACCTTTTCTCCTGAGCTACACCAGCCTTTTCACCCACAAGAGTTGCCAGTTTTCTGCTTTTACAGCAACCAAATGAACTTGTCCTATGCTCAAGACAAGTTGTAATTCATCAAATCCACTCATACTCTTTTCCCATTGCTTTTTACTCAGACAAAGAATGCGGCAGAGAGGTTATTAAATCCTTTTCTAGGGGTGAAATACATAGAAAGGCTGTGTGATTCCGTGATGCACTCCAAGAATATAAGTAAATTTGCTCTGCTTGATCTCACTGTTATGAAGCCACATTTGCCACTCTTTATAATACGCAAAAAATATATTCAGCACACACAGCCGCTAATAGTCGCTGCTGCTCCCAACAATAGGAGCTGGGCTTCCTGCTTTAGCTCATATTTTTCTGAGTAAGAGGAAATGTATGGACAGGTTTCTGCCTCTTCCTCCTGTGTCTGGAATTTTAACCACATCTGCAGAAAGTTTTTCAGTCTTTCTCCCCCAGAGTTCAGCGTTTCTACTGGGCCATCATACTTCTCCACATTTGATGGCACAGGAAGTCCCACTTTTAGATACAATGCAGATGTGGAAACTGTGTCTTAGAAGCGACTTGCTTTCAGGTGAAATTATAATGGCATGTTTGACGATTTTGGCTTTGTTTATCTGGACATTAAAGAAATAATCATAATGGCTTTTGTTTATTGAGCACCTAATACGTGCTAGGTTCTGTGTAAGACTCCTCACTGCATTAGTTCATGGAATTCTCACGATAAACTTGCAAGAGGAACACTATGAGCTCAACTTACAGATGATAAGTCAATGTTAAGAGGGATCAGGTTTCACGCTCAAGATCAGACTTGAAACTAACTCAATCAATTTATGAACTCATTTGATGGAAAAGTCCATGTGGAAAAAATAAAACACATAAGAATAGCCAGGACAAATCTGAAAAAAAAAAACATGACCGTAGAGGGGCTCTACCACGTGTCTGGTGTATATCAGTAAGAGGAATATTGACTAATACTTTGAAATGTTATCTCACCACCAATAGCAATGGAAAAGGGAGCACGTCTCTTCCCATCTCTGAATTTCAGTTGTGTCATCTCTAAAATGAGAGGGTTAGAATTAATCCAGTCCAAGGGTCCTCACAGCATTCCATGCCTCCGTTCCCACTTCAAGGCCTGCTGCAGGAGGGCAGAAACCCAGCTCGAGGTAAAGGGGCCGGATTCCAAAGTTGTCCATTGGGTGTAACCACCTATTAGGTCTCCCTCCACGACAGGCTGACTCTTCTGTGGCTGGATCTCCACTTCCATTGCTTGGTCTTCCTGTCTGTTCAAGAACCAACACTGTACTGCTTTCATTATTTTCATTATTGAGGCTTTTTTTTTTTTTGTACCTGGTCATGTTTTGCTTTTTTAGAGTTGTCCTTGCTTTTCTCATATGTTTTATTTTTCCACAGGAACTTTTCAGGCAAATGAGTTATGTCCCCAAATGTCAGTAGTGGCAAGGCTGAGAAACCCTGTGCTAGATAAGGAGAGTGGAGGGATGGGAAGAAGAGTTTAGGAGAGAAGAGAGGGAGGAGAGCAGAAGAGAGAGAAATGCTGTGGGAAGCAGGGGCCCCCCGGCCCCTAAAGTAGGGGGTGGCTTTGAGAGAAAGAATATCTTCTCCTGCTAGGAAATGCACTTTCCTTTATTCCAATTATATTTCTGATAAGAGAGGACTTCTGTCTTGACTAAGAATTGATGGAAAATAAATCTTCTGCTTACAAAATTATTCATCTGAGGGGATGGGGAGAATGTTCCACAGACTAGCTTATGGCTCCAAACATTTCAAGTCTTGTTTTTCCTCCACTGTCCTTGTACTTTGTGCTTTGTCTGTTGTGAGATGCAGGGCATGTTCATATGGTGGCATAATTCTAGCCCTGCACCCCGTTGTACAAAGTCGGGACCTGGGTGATGCCACAGTGGACAACAGGGAAGCTGTTCCCGTGTCAGGATGGCTAGCAACAACTTTACTGTATATGGAAGTGATTGTAAACCACATACTTATATCCCACAAAACCCCAAATGTAGTCCCAACTCAACCTACCCTTAATTGTCTCCCCACTGGTACTCATGCCATCCCAGTGCCACCAGATATGAGAGGAGTTGTGGAGAAGTCAGGGTAGAAAGAAACAGTGGTCTTAACCAACCGAGCTGAAAATATTTGACTTTTGCAAATTTCACGATGACAAGTGACTATGTGAAAGTATCACTAGGTTCCTCCCAGGAACTTAGAAGGGGCCTGTGGGTGAGGGACAGGTGAGGGACTTTGGAGCTTAAAATTAGTTAGCGTCACAGTAAATACACCTTGGAGGTAGTCTCTGCCTACCCCACTCCTCTGGTCCTACGTCATATAAGAAAGTATTTGTGAATAAGGGAGAGTGGCATTTTAGTTTGAAACTTTCAACCAGGAGTCCAGGTTGTGCGGGGGATATACACATAAGACCTAGACCACGTCTTAGATTTGCCCATTCATCACAGGTGATAGAAGTTTCTCCAGATTTCTCTTGGTCCTGAGTTTAGGCGTCTGAAGCGTCAGCGAGAGTAGAGTCCGTCAGGATTGCCAGAGATCACCATGGTGGACCCCAGGGCGACACAGCAGTGGTATTCAGGGTAGATGCAGCCAGCGTCAGATATAAAGGATGGAAAGTGCCCGAGAATCTCTTGGTGGAGGAGAGTGGAGATTGTGCTGTAATAAGAATTGGGCTTTGTCCCAGCTTCCTGGCACAGAGCTCCTAAAACGCTTGGGACTTCCTGAGTGACAAGCTTTAGAAGAACATCTTTTCTTATTCATAATGAGGCCCTTTCAACCACACCTGAGTTTATGCTGATAAAGTGGCCCTTGGAGGAGGGAGGGGACTGGTTCCCAGAGGAACCAATGACTGATTAGTGGGTGGGAATTTTCAGCCCCATCCCGGGACCTCCAGGGGGTGGAGAGGGGCTGGGGATTGAGTTATTCACCACCGGCCAGTGATCTGATCAGTCATGCCTGTGTAGTGGAACTGCCGTAAAAACTTTAAACGGAGGGGTTCAGGGAGCTTCTGGGTTGCTGAACACACGGAGGTGCTGGAAGGGTGTTGCCCTGGAGAGGCTGTGGGCCTCCACGCACACCTCCCCCATACCTTACCCTGTGCATCTCTTCCGTTTGGGTGTTCCAAGTCTGCATCCTTTACAACAAACAGGTAATAGTAAATGAAGAGCTTTCCTGAGTTCTGTACGCCACTCTGGCAAACGGTCAGCCCCCTGATTTATAGCTGGCTTTTCAGGAGTATGGGAGGCCTGGACTTGTGATTGGCACCTGAAGTGGGGCCAGTCTTATGGGACTGAGCCCTTAACCTTGGGGTCTGTGCTAACTCTGGGTGGTTAGTGTCAGAAGTGTTGTGAGTATAGAAAGGAAACAGTTTTTCCCATCTAGGGATCATACAAGGGTCTAGCCTGATGAGGCCCATGGAAATTAATCTTCCCTAGGAGAACTTGCTGGCTTCCAGTGGCCAGGGCCAGGCCTCTGGTCGGTGCTAAGAGCACAGATAGAGGACCAGCCTGCAGGAGACTAAGACCGACCGATTCCCCTCATCGTCACCAATATAAGGCAAGTCACAAAGATGACCTCTCTGCTGTTGCTCAGCTGTGGCTGGCGTGGCCACACAATGCCCCAGGGAGTTTAGAGTTGGTTGGGGAAAATGAAAGGAGGGTACGGAGAGGAAGGGCTTTGTTATATTTTAAATCAGACTGGGAATGAGTTAACGATCTTAGATTTGATTTTTAAAAATCACATTGGAATACAAAAACTCTGAATGAACTATATTTTTTTACCTGCTCCAGGGAAGACTGGGTGCTCAGCCCTAGAAATTAAAGAAGCTTCTTTCTTTCTTTCTTTCTTTCTTTCTTTCTTCCTTCCTTCCTTCCTTCCTTCCTTCCTTCCTTCCTTCCTTCCTTCCTCCCTTCCTTCCTTTCCTCTCTCCCTCCCTCCCTCCCTCCCTCCTTCCTTCCTTCCTTCTTTCTTTTCATATTGAAGCCTGGGGGTCTTCAGATATTGATTATATCTGTTAAGTAACAAGCTACCATTGCGCTACAGATATTTCTTAGTTAGCGCCTTCTTCCTGCTGTCTCCCTGGCCCTTAGCTGAGTTTCTCCGTGGAGACTGAGGGGTTGAGGAAGCAGGAGGGGTGATGTTGGAGTCCTAGGTGCGCAGGCGTGGTGAATGCCGCGGTGGGCGGCACCGGAGAACTGCATGTTGTGACCTGGTCCCAGGAGAGGGTGACATCTTCACCCATTGCTGGGCTCTGCCTGGAGCAGATCCTTCTCCCCTTCACCATTGTTCTCCTCAAGCCCTGCCCTGAAACAAAGGTGAGGATGGGCAGGATTCGAAGCCTCTTGTCCCTGGGAGGGGAGGCTGCTCCCTGCAGGCCAAAGAGTAGACTCTTTGGGTCTAAGCCACTTCTTCCAAGCAGGAAATGAGCCTTTCACATGGGGATTTATGTTCTTCAGAATTCAATATAACATAGCAATTCCGGCTCTTCTCTGATGGGAGGGTTTTAAGAAATTGTGCCCACTTGCACCTCACGAAAAATGCAGGTGGGTTGCATGATGAACCCTGAGTGCTGAGAGACATAGGTCCCACCTCCAGAAAAAATCAGATTTTCTCTGGCAGTGTCCAGGCAGAGCAACTGCATTTGGCTTTGAGAGGAAGCGGGAAGGCCTTCTTAGGACAGGACCAAGATTCCTGAATAGGAGTCTCTCCGTGAGCTCAGAAAGGAGAGACTTGGTGGGGTTCAGAAACAGGGAGAACAGGTGAACACACTATATTTTCTTTGGGAGTCTGTGTGACTCTTGCCCCCCAGCCAGAGCCTCTGGTCCAGAAACAGAGCTTCTATTCTGCTCGCTGCCTGGAGATCAGAGCCGAAGGCAAGGTGGGAGGAACGGTTTTGTTTCACTGAATGAATATACTTTCTCATTTCCTGTCACCCTGGGGCCTTTGGGGAACCTTGCAAGCAGTCGGAGTGGGTCGTATGGATTCTGGAAGCTTTGCATGCTGTACTCATCAAGCACAGCGGAGCTTACCACCCTTTCCCTCTGCAAGGAGCTGGGGGGGCAGCTGCAGCCCTGGGATTTGGCTACTGAGATGGGTGGAGGACACTCATGCTTTACAAATGAATCTTAAGACAGCGGAGTGGAAAGAATTGCCCGGCTGTGCCTTGCGCCTGCCAAGGATTTGTATGTAGAAGACAGGCTGGCAGCTCCAGGGGAAGTGGCTGAGTGTGTCAGCATGGGAGGAGGGCTTGGATCAGGGAATGGGGAGGACGGGGGGTGATTCCCGGCTCCATCCTCTGTTGCTCTGGGAGCTGAGGCCAATGTCTGCACCTCTTGTACCTTGGTTCCCTCATCTGTGTGCTTTATCCATTCAACCCCTGTTTACTGAGCCCTTGTCTCTGCCAGGCCTTGCCAAGTGTCAGGGACACGGCGAAATGAGGCACAGCTCTTGGCTTCCAGTTGTGCACCCACTGGTGGGTCAGACGACACAACCTCTAGGACCTTTCTCGTCATAGACTATTGGCTCTGTGCTTTGATTTAAAAGCCCTCCTGAGAATACCCTCACTCTCCAGGTGTTTAGCCCCAGTGCTTCCTTCTTTATCCTTCCAAAGCCCCCTGCCAACCCCATCAGATTCCCAGGGACAGGGACCCCTGCTCTTCCCATCTCCCACCAACTGTGTTTCCTTCATGCCATTGCTGAGTCTGTGCGCGCTGACGGGACAAACTAATTCCAACCAAGGTATCTGTTATCGATTTGCACGTTTACACATTTAATCTGCCATTCCTTTCAGGTAACATTTGCCTATTAATAGCAATTTCTAGCACATTGACCCCGGTATTGATTGCAAGAAGGACTTGACGGTGCTTGAAAACTCTTTAATTACAGAGAAGAAATAAAGGGAAGGGAAGTGTCAGAGACTAATATGATGGATTCCAGTCTGCGTGATTGAAGAATGGCAATATTAGCTGCTATGGGGAATTGAGTGGGAGAATCACTTTTTAAAAAATAAATATTTATTACGCAAGTAATAAATGCAAATATTATTCTGAGTGATACATGAAAACTTTACAGTTATTATTGATTACTTCCCAATTCCCTTCGTAGAGATAAACATTGTTATTATTTTGATACGTATTTTTCTAGGCCTTTCTCTTTACACTTTAGAACAGTGGCCTAACATAGAAAGCATTATATGAGTTGACAGTTACTGTTCTTTTTATTTGCAGCGTGGGATTCCACAGTCGGGATCTACCATAGTTGATTTATATATTACTCTCTATTGATATACTATTGGGTAGTTTCCATTTTTGCCACTGTAAATAATGCTCTAATGAAGGCACTTGTACCTGCCTCCTGTATACGTGTTCGAGTGTTCCTCTGAACGGGGCATGCATATTAAAAATTTTGGTATTTACTGTCACATTGCCATTTGGGTGTGTCACCTCCAAAGCAGCAGTGCCCACCTACCTGGGGAAGTGGCGTTTGTGAGCAGAGGATGGATTCAACCTGGAAGTGTCAGCACAGAGCAGCTCAACTTGAATACCTTGTAGGTGTTGGAGAGAAGATGGGGTGAAAGTTTAAGGCTGGAGATGCAGAGTTTTAGCAGCAACTCCACAATCTCTCTGAGAGAGTGGGAAGAGTGGGGAGTAATGAGAGCAGACGATTGAATGATTTGTTGGAGAGGAGAAAACTTCCACCACTATGATGTGGAAAGAGATGGGAGAAAGGCTCTAAGTTCGGGCGATCGACCATCCTGCTTTGCTGAGGCTGAGGGAGTTCCCAGAACATGGGACTTTCAGTGGGAAAACTGGGGGAATTCCAGGCAAACCTGGATGAATTGATCACCATACCAAGTGAAGGGATCATTTTCTAGGAGGAGGGACACTTTCCTCTAAAATTGTAGGGAAGGAGGCCTGATTCGGGTGACTTAAGGCAGCTACAAATGCACAGATTGTGGAGGGGGAGGCCCAGCTTCTCGGCTAGAGGAAGTTTTTGAAGCAGCGTGTAGTGGTTCAAGGTCTGGCACGTGCAGTGATTTGGTCCCAAGCAACAGCACATGGCTACAGCTGATGTTAACAGGAGGGACTGGACTGAAAGACGACTAGACAGTCAAAGAAGGAGGGAAGGCTGAGGAGCTGGCCCCAGCAATCCCGGCAGGCAGAGAGTGGAAGTGTGGCTGCCGTTCTGCGGCAGAGAGAGCCTGGTCCAAACAGTGGTCCAGGAATTGCCGACGCTTTCAGTTAAGTTCAGGGAGGGAACGCCTGTCTGGCCTGGCCCGTACCTGACCAGAAGAGGGTGGGCGTTCTGGTTACAGCCCTCCACGATGAATCCGGGAGGGAAGAGGTGCCTCCTTAAAAGGAAATTAGTGTGTCGTTAGGACATGCAAACTGATACCAGTCAGCCAAAAACATTAGTAAAGTTCCACTATCAGTCCCCCCAAATTGGAACATATACATATGCTACATGTATATGTTCATGTACATTTACATGAATATATTATATGCCTAGTAGGTGCTCAATACACACTTGTTGGGTGTATAAATGGATCAAAACTCCTGCAGAGGCGCACACACTCCAATGAGCAGCCAGCAAGATGAGCTGTTGTCCCCATACAAACGAGGGGCAACCACTGCCCACAGAAACCAACAGACTCGGTCTTCACTGGGCTGGTCCCACAGAGAGTCTATAAAACATCTCAGACTTGCTGATGTAACTCTGCCCCATAGATATGGGTCACTTTATATAACTGACATCTTTCCACGAATATGTCTTTAAGCCTATTTTTTGGAAAAAGTCAAATTTTAGATTTAGTGGGGAAACTTACTATTTATAGGACTATCACAGCAAATTCTTTTATAGTATATTATTTGCTTTATGAATCTGGGTTTTATTTGTAGATTAGACTTGTTTAAAGCAGAATAAACCCCCTGTTGGGGGCAGGCTAATCTGAGTTACTTTTTAAAAAAGCCCTTAACTTCTTATACCAAATTTCAGATACACACACCACCACTAATTGCTGACAGTGTGTTTCTGAGTGGAGGCCCTGGAGGGCCACTTCGGAAACTCTCTGAAACCTACTGGTAATTGGTGGTATCCATCTTTATTCCAATGATTAATGTTCCAAAGTCCTTAAAATCAGTTTGTTCTTGTAATTCCCTTCAATAGGATTTGTGCAGTCTATTTTACTTTGCAAACCCTTTTGTCGCAAGGAGTGCAAGCGTGAACTTTACTACCAACTGAGAGGCCTGACTAACAAGGTCAAGGGGTAGTTTCAAGTAGCAGTCCATTAACTTTCCAGTCACAGGGCCTGGGCTGCTTCTTGGGGACCACTGGGTCTGAGCTGGGGTGAGCCACCCTGGGCGCCCATTAAGGAGTAGCTGTCTGAAGTCAAGTCTCCCTCGGCTAGTATTTTGTTCCTCTTTTTCCTGTGGGTTAGATTCTGTGGGCTGCTCATGGAAATTCTGCGTCTCCTTACATACAGACGGGATATCTAGTGATTCTATCCTGCATTCCTTTTGATGTCACACTGTTTACTTTCACCATCCCCTGATAAGTAGGATTTGTGTCACTTGGCATTTGTCTTGTCTTTGGTTGCTTGTTTTGGAAGATTCTGCGTGGATCCAGAAAATAGTCTCAGTGCCAGGATTCTGGATCCCTCCAGACTTTTCCAGCGCTTACGGTTGGGTGCTGTAATATGCCACAAGGTGCTTAAAAAACCCATAACAGGAAGATGAGGTTATTGGATGGGAAATATATCTCCAAATGTGGGACATTGGACCTACGTAAACCTTTGTCAAGATATATTTCTGATCTTTGGACTTGAGGTGTCCCATTACTTACTTCTAAGTTGCTGACCAAAGGGCCAACAGTTTGAACAGTTCTCTGTTCAGGCTGGTTTCTGCCTGCCATGTGTCGTCCTAGTGGCTTCAGGGACCAGGCCCCTGTAGCAGGAAGAGGTCTCATCATGCAACACTACTGACAGCTAAACTCAGAGAGAGCAAATACCTTGCAGAGCCCTTGCCTGACATTACATGACATTCTTTCTTGATAAACCTAAATGTGGCTTCCCAGACCTCAACTCCAGGGAGCCCCACTGATTATGGATGGGTCTATGAATTAAAACCTAATTCGACCCTGGTTTAGACATAGGGCCTTTAAGGATGCCAACATCTAGCAGAAGGTAGGTTCTGATGACCTTGAGTGTTTTTGTGACTCTATAACTTGGTGAAGCAAGGTCCATGTGAGTCCTGCTTTACATGAAAAGAGGGCACATGTGTTTGTATGTGCCACGCTCTGCCTGAGCCTATTTTTCCAGCTTGTCTCAGTGAAGCTGTGCGGAGCCCGGGGTGACCTTGCCCGGGTCGGCTCTTCTGTGTTAGGTGCTCATACTACAGACCCATCTGCTACTAACTGCAGCTGTCACTCAGAGTGAGCTCACCAGCTGATCAAAGTCCTCCACTTCCTGCACAGAAAATGAAATCTGAAAAGTAAGGCCATGATGCTGACACCTTTCGGCTAAAGCCTTTTGTGAGGGGGAAATGTCAGCATTGGTGGGTCTCATGTTCATATCCTGCCTGAGCCCTGGCAGCCCAGCTGGCAGCTGGCAGCCACGGAGAGGCACCAGGGATGTGGAAAATCAGAGCTCTCTCTGGCCACCAGAGAGTTAAACCCCAAAGGGCCTGTATGGAATGATTACTTGGAATGCTGCAAGGGGCTTTTTATTCTCTCTCAGGTCAGCTTTGCTGATATCCAGGGGCTAAGTATAACTGTAAGCATGTGAATTTCAGTAAATATGTTTCCTTCAATTACCCAGCTGGACAGTTTAGCTCACCAGAGCCTGCTATCACACAAAAGCTGCCAGGGAATTGTTGTGATTTAGATAATTTCTGATCTCCTCTCTGCTTAACCTGCAGTAGTCATGGGCAGCCTCAAAGACCAGGGGGTGGGGAGAGGGAGGTGGAGGGCATCTGTTCTCATCAGCCCAGAGAGGCAGGTCCTTGGCCCAGGCTCAGAGACTGATGCTGGGTTCAAACAGAGAGACTGAAAGCTATTGTGGAGGGTGAAGGTGTGTGTGTGTGGTGGAAGGGGGTGGGTAGTGGGGGGTGGTGTGGGAGTGAGAGGGTCGGGAAGATGGAGAGTGGAACAGCCACAGGGACGGCAGAATAGAGCTGCTACCCAGCTTGGGGGCTAAGGGGCAGAAGACCCCCAGTGAGGACTCAGATCCGAGTCCTTGATCTTATACCCAATGCCTCCTCTGCAAATTCCAGAGGGGCTGTCCCTAGTCAACAGAGACCACCATTTGAATGTATTATTTATCAGTGCAACTTGGTAGACCACTTGCCATCACAGTATCACCTGTGGTGTCTGCTTAGCTAAGCTCATTAACGGCGCAGAAGGGTCCTCCTGAAGTTACTTGGTGGAGGGTTAATGACCAAGGGATTCTTGGTCTTCGTGGAAAAACTGCAAAGGGCAGCGAGGAAGTAGGTGGAGGCAGACCTATTGTTTGGGGGCTGAGGTGGCATGCTGTGACCTTGAAAGCTCTCCCTGGGTGCTCCTGGGGTCCAGACCTATTGGGATTCTAGACTCATGGAGAAACAGGAGTTCCTCCTATAAAGGCAGCCTTTGTCTCTCATCTTCGCTGATGTCTTCTAGATGCTTGGCATCTGTTTCCATTCCCAAGGGTCCTCTGATTTCTTTAGAGGAAGTGTTTCTTCCTTGTTAGATACAGTCTAATGGAAACATCATTAGGGTCCAGCCATCCCATGACCCAATCTAGGCCAAGCAGGTGATTCCTCCTTGGCAAAGAGACAGGACTCCTGAAAATGGCTGCTGTACCCCTGCGCCCCAGTGGCGGGATCCTGGCCAGGCGTTCTTTTTATGGGACCAGTGTGGTGATGGACCCTGCTCTGGATGTTCTCTGGCTTCTGCCGCTCTCAAGCCTGGCCTTCCCAGCTCCCTTTAATCCTATATGACCTCAATATCCCTTGAGCCTAACTTAGCCAGAGTTGGATTCTGTTTCCTACAACTAGGAAACTGGCTCACCCAAAAGATCTGGATCTGGTCCTGTCAGTGAGGGCTTTTATTCATTTATCACAGTTTTTATTCGTTCCAGGGCAGGGACTTTATAGATACAGAATTCTTCATGTTCTTTTGTTTGATTTTTTTAACACAGGGGAAACTGAGAGGTGAGACTTGGGCTGACTGGCCCAAGGTCCTGTGGCCGGCTAGTGACAGAGCAGGGACTCGAACTCAGGACTTTGGTGGAGACCCTGTTCTTCCTGCTACAAGCCCACATATTCCTCAGCCGAACATTCTGGCAACTTTGTGGCCAGGCAGGCCCTCTGCTTTGCGGCAGGGAGCAGTTAGAGGCGCCTGGAGTCAACAGTGTGGCATGGCAGTGTGGGCTGGTTGGGACATGGGTACAGAGGGAGGAGGGACAGCATTGGCAGGGTTTGGGGAGGGAAGGGAATGTGATTCAGAACCACCTTTATCTGCCCTTCAGCTTGGTAGAAGGCTCACGTCTGCAACCATTAGAAGTTGCACATAATAAGAGTCCATTAATATAAATGGGAAATAAATAAGCAATAACCACAACATGCACATTCCAGGATCACCTTGGAGAAAAGTCCTTTGGGTCCCCCGGGGGGTTATGGAGGGAGGTGTCTGGGGTCTGCCCCGGAGATGCGGCTCCCTCCCTCTGCCTTCTGAACTGAACTCATCCCCGGTCCCCCAAGGCCCCGCAGCTGCTGCTTCCCACTCTCACTTCAGGTTCTTGGTAGGAACCTGCCCTCTGACACTCACCAGGGCCCTGGGTGGGCTTTCCTCCTGTGAATAACCTCACTAACGAGGGTGACATTTCCACTTCCCCTCCTGTTGGCTTTGTTATCCTGCAGCTTCCCGGGCCTGGTCTCCAGGCAAACCTAATTAAAGGACTGGCAGTGCTTTTACCAATAGTTCTGTTTGGAGCTGAGTGTTATGTCTCTGTGACACACACACAAAAAATTAAATTAAAATAGCCTCTTTGTGTCTATCCCAGAGGCCTATATTCCGTATGGTAATGAAGCCCACATCTAGTATGTGATGACACAGGGTAATAGTGGGTGGTTTTCCTGAGAACCCTGACTGCATTCATTTGTTCAGCTGATTGATTTGTTAAACGTGAGCTGCCTCGTGTGTTGCTTGGTACCATGTTAGGAGATGAAGGGGTGGGGTTGAGTGAGAAGGCAAGGCCCCTGCTCTCAAGGCACCTGGTTGTACTGGACCTCTGGTGTTTGTGTCTATTTCTCCTTCTTTTGATGATCACACTCTTCATTTCCTCTTGAGGGACTCCCCCATCCCATTTCTTACCCGCAGGGATTTGGAGGAAGGGACTGGTTTCACTCCCTGGCTCCAGGGCTGGGTGGGTGATTTCACTTTTTCCAATTCACAGTGGTTGGTTCAGGGAGGGAGCATGACCCAAGTCAGCCCCAGAGAGAGTCCGTCCTAGAACTTTTGCTAGAATTCTTGACACCTAGGAGTTTGCCTTCTGCCAGCCTTGCTAAAAGGCAGGGTGGAGGCCTGGAGATTCTGAGGGCCGTCCTTGCTACCATCTGGTGGGGAGCCTGCTGGAGAACGAAGCCAGAACAAAGGAGAACAGGACTGAGTGTTGCGACAGGTCAGGTTTCTGAATGCATCCTTTGAGCGCCTAGATCCAGGGGTGACAGATCTACCCAGGAATTTTGCAATTACACAAGCTGATTAATTGCCTTTTTTTCCTTAAACCAATTAGAGATGGGTTTCTGTCTTTTGAAATAAAAATAGTCCTTATTAATGATACCATAGTAAAGTAGGGGAACAAGAGGAGTTGATCACTTGTTATAACATGTTGTGACGATAAAAAGGCACAGAAATGTCATGGGAGTAGAGGGAGGGGAGCCTCACCCAATCTGCGGGATTTGGGAGAAAGATCTCAGTAAAAGGGGCTACTTGGGCTTAGTCATAAAGGATGAGTGGGAATTATCCAGGAACATGGTACATTCTGGGAAGAAGGAAGAACATGGATTAAAAACAAGCTAAAATCCATTGAACACGCTATTTTTTTTAAAGTGGCATATATTAGAAAGATTTGGACCTGAAATGGTTTACTTAAAAAAAGACTTTCGTGTTCAAAAAGGGAGACTAATTTTATAGATTGATGAATATGGGGCAGCTCGTTCCTTCACCATGCCGTATAACTGTGGCTGAGTTGATGAGTTAACTATTCCCAGACACACCCATCTAATTCTGCAAGAATTTTGGAAGGGAAACATGCCCACAGGAGAGGATCGAATCTACAGCAGTGGTCCAGAAGCCTGGATGTTCACCAGATACATCACTTAGGAGAGTGAAAACACAGACACGTGGGCCCCCACCGCTGACCGAATGAAACTCAGCGGGGTCTAGTGTTTCATTAAAGTTCCTCAGGTCATTCTGGTTGTGTAGCCAGTTTTGGGGTGCGTGGAATCTAGAGAGGAGAAAAGACAATGATAGAAAGCAACAAGATTTGGAAATCAAGCATGTCTGGGACTCCAGTTCATCATTTTTATTAGCCACACTGCAGTTTACTATCTCATTTGAAAAACAGAAATAATTCCATTCATTTAACGTGTATGGTTATTTATGGGATGTTTCCTAGGCACCAGTTGCTGTATTACGTGCTTGGGATATATCAGCGAACAAAACAGATGAAACTCTCTGCCCAGCAGAGACAGACTGTGAAAATAATTAAATGAGTAAGTTGCAGGTATGGTGGAAGTTAAGTGCCAGGAGCAGAAGGAAAAGAACAGAAGTACAAGGGAGATCAAGAGTGCTAGGGGATGTAGGGTGAGCAGATGTCATATTACACAGGGCTGGTCAGGGTGGGCTCACTGAGCAGGCGATCTGAGCAAGCACTTGAAGGAAGAGAGAGGATTAGCTAAGTCACTGTCTTGGGCTAGAGCATCACAAGCAGAGGATGGGATACTGAGTTTCACAGAGTCAAGTCAGGGATGACTCCACATTTTTGGCCTGAGAAATTGGAAGGATACTTTATGTTGAGATGGGCAATTGGTTTGCAGATGAAGCAGGTTTTTTTTTGGGGGGGGGGGAGATCAGCAATTCACTTTAGGACATGGTAAGTGTGAGATATCTATTAGACCTCCAAGTGGAGATGCCAAAGATACAATTGAATATATGGATTTGGAGTTTGGAAGAGAGGTCTTCCCGGAGATACAAATTTGAGATTCAATATAGATGAATTTTGAAAGCCTTGGAACTCTAAGAACCCAACAAGTGAGTGGGTACAGATACAGAAGACAGTAGGACCAAGACCTGACCCCTGGAACTCTCCAATCTGAAGAGGTCAGACAGAAGACAAAGAACCAGCAAAGGAGACTAAGAAGGCCAACCAGTGAGGTGTTCTAGAAGCAAAGGAATGGGATATTTTAAGGAGGAGTGTACTCGGAGAGTCAGTATTCTCATCTGTAAAATAATTCAGCCTACTCACGGGGTGATTGAAAGGAGCATATCAGATAACTTACATAAAGCACACGATGCCGGCCTGGCACATGACAAGACCTACCCTTGTCATTCATGGTTAGTAGTCTACATTATCCTTCCAGACCCCAACCTGGTATAATTTCTGGTGAGTGAATTTCTACCAGAAAAAACCTATTTCATGCAACTGTGAGCCTGGGGAGACCTCTTTTATCCCCTTGATCTACTAATGCAGCTGCTTTTTTTTTTTTTTTTCCTTTACTCTTTTAATCCTCCAGTAAATAAAGATTTTTCTGGTTGATTACTGTGTTACTTTACTAGGGCTGTCATAATACAGTACCACAAACTGAGTTGCTTAAATGACAGAAATTTACCTTCTCATGGTTCTGGAGGCTGGAAGTCCAAGATCAAGGCGTCAGCCCAGTTGGGTTCTTCTGAGGGCTGTGAGGGAAGGATCTGGTCCCTGCCTCGCTCCTTGGCTTGTAGGTGGATGTCTTCCCTTTATGTTTCTTCACATGGAGTCTTCCCTCTATGAAAACCACTGTGTCTCAACTTCCCCTTTTTATAAGAAATATGAATTTTGAGGGGACACAATTCAACCTGTAGCAGTTACCTTGCCAGTAACTTCTTTCTGCTGCTACTTCTACCCCACTTCACGCTCTGCCAATGCTTAGTTTGAAAAATCTCCAAATTCTCTGTAAAACTCAGTTACTTGCTCCCCATCCCTTTTCCTTTCTCAGAAGTTTGGGGGCTGATCTGTCTTCTGCTCTTGAGCTACTGTTACCTTTTCTGAGTCCTTGATCTGTCGAGGGGAAATTTTATCACTAGTTGGCTGTTCTTACATTTTTGCTGTGCCTGTCTTGGCTTTTGAATGAATTCCAAAAATAATCCTTTGTAACCTGTAATTTTATCTCCATGTTGTCTTTGGATTTTCTCCACATTGCTGGAACCATGACAGAAGATTCTCAACGTAATTCCAATCGGCAGGTATTTATGACAGATCCAAAAAGGCTATTTATCCTTAGGCAGATGTGTCTGTAACTTGGAATCTCTCAGTACTTTTGGACATAGCAGGGAATTCATAGATTAAACTGGCTTTGGAATGCTATATATATTAGTTTACTTTATTTCAGTTCAACAAATATTTATTGAGCATCTACTATGCTTCAAAACCTGGAAATATAACAGTTCATTAGATGTAGTCGCTGACTGCTAGAAGCTCATGGTGGAGCAGAGAAGACACATGTAGATCCCTTATTAAGACAGTGTGACTAGTAATATACAAATGTTTGGCTTAAAATACTAGGGGAGCTAATGCTGCTAAGGTTTGAATTTTACTTCATTTTAGAGAGTACCTTGAAAGTTCTTTTTTCTTGAAGTTTCATCATGGCTGTTGGTCCAGAGTATTAATGATAATTTGACTTGACTTCATGGCTTTCCAGTGCTTTTAGGATACCTTTAAAATCCTCAGAGAGGACTATGGGGGCCTGGTCCCTGCCCACCTCCACTGCCTGAGCTTGAGTTGCCCTATTCCTAGGACAATTTTTCTTACAAAGCTGGTGGTCTTTCATTAGGCCACGTCTATATACTTTCTCCCTCTTCAAGATCTGAGCACTGGCTTCTGCCTGGAACATCTTCGCCCAGCCCACTAGGCTAATCCCTCTGCTTCCTATGGCCTTCAGATTAAAAGTCACTCCTTAAAGAAGAGCTTTCCTGCGTTCCCCTAATCTCCTTCCTTGTGTCACAGTCACATCCTGAGATCGTTTGATCTTCTACCTTTATGGCTGCAGAAACATTTTCTGAAAATTATATTTGGATGTAGCTTACAAAATGTTGATTCTGTGCTACATTTATATTCGTCCTGGTTTTTTTAATAGACACTAAATTAAGATAAAGAAGACAAAGGTAGTCACCTGAAAATAAGTTAACACTTTGAAAGCATTACACTTGCACTTCGAGTAGGCATAACTAAGCAAGTGATAGTATCCGTTTGGGATGACATGGGTCCCAGGCAGCAAATAAGTTTTATCTCATGTCGGTTCTGAAAGATTGTTGGTGGCTGCCTGGGGCGTTCTGTTGAAGATTCTGCATGAGTCACTCTCTTGCTTCAGAGTGAAAAAAATGTCCTAATTGATTAGCAGTATCTCCTGTGGGCATAGAGAAGAGAGGCAGCACATGTCTAGATGGCCTGGGAACTGGATTAACTTGCTAGATGAATGAAAAATCTTCTTTGTATTTTCAGCAGATGCTGAACAAAATTTTTTCCTCATTATTTTATATTTTTGCATAATTTACACACAGTAAAATCCACACTTCAGGATGGTAGAGTCCTGAGTGTTCTGACAAACGTATACAGTCGTGTAACCCCTGCCACACAATCACAATGCATAGGAGTTTCCTTACGCCTCGAACTCCCCTGCGCCCTTCTGTAATCAACTCTTCATCTCACTCCTCGCTCTTGGTAACCACTGATCTGTTTGCTAATCCTTACAGTTTTGCTTTTGCGAGAATCTTATACAAATGGAATCAAAAGTATGTGGGCTTTCGAGTCTGGCTTTTTTTTCACTCAGCATAACGCCTGTTGAGTCATTCATATTGTTGCATGTGAACTGAGTTTTAATGCAAGTTTGTCCAAAAAAAAATCTATCAATGAAATAGATTTTCATTTACCTATTTAAGTATTTATTCAACAAATATATGATCGTTAATATGCTTAGAAATACAAAGAAATGTCAATAAGCATGATCTTTTCCCTTTCCAAATATCTACCTGTCCTCTATCTATTATTTATGTATTTTTAAATCTATATCTCAAGGTAAGTTATATGAGGGCTTAAAGACAGTAGGTTCTGAAGGAGTTCAGAGGAGGGGGGAAATTCATTTACAATTTGGAGGTGTTTTCATAAATTATATAGCATTGCAGTGAGCTTTGGGGTGTGGCTAGGACATTCCTTCAGGAAATGTCAGACATCACTCTGAAGTTATCAAAGTATTCTCTTTTGCTTCTCAGGGGTTAATCAAACCTTTCTTATGTCTAGCCCAACGTATAGCTATGCACAAGCAGGAAAAAGAATGGTGTGGAAGCTGAGATTTTATCTTTTTTTAACTCTAACATTGACTAACCATATACTAGTCATAAAGTTCAATGCAAGGTGCTCTGGGAAATATAAAAAATAAACAACACAATACTCTTATCTACTTGATTTATTACTTATTTATACCCCCACTTCTCTTTATTCTCTCCCCATTTTTCCATTTTCTCTCTTCCTATCTTGTTTCATAAACAGAGGACAGCTTCCCAAAATGCATGGGAAATAAATCATTGAAAATGTTGGGACACAGAGGTAATATGGGTCAGAAAACAGTCCCGAGGTACATTTACCTACCTCTCAGGAGGGTATGCCAAATGGTTTTGTAGAGATGCCAGAGATGGGCCGCAGATTGGGCTGCACATTTTCTGGAGACTCAAGTAAATAAAGAAATAGACTCAGTTAAAAGATCCATATTGTCCACAAGATAAAGACAAACCAGTTCTTAAAGGTTTTCATCTTGCTGACCTGAGAAGAATTTCCTCCCTTGGGTTTTCACAAAGAAAACACTTTTTTTTTTTTTTTTGCGTTACGCGGGCCTCTCACTGCTGTGGCCTCTCCCGTTGCGGAGCACAGCCTCCGGACGCGCAGGCCCAGCGGCCATGGCTCACGGGCCCAGCCGCTCTGCGGCATGTGGGATCCTCCCGGACTGGGGCACGAACCCGTGTCCCCTGCATCGGCAGGCGGACTCTCAACCACTGCGCCACCAGGGAAGCCCAAGGAAACACTTTTTGATCCAAAGAATAACATCCTGGACTCCATCCCAGCAATAAATAGAAGAGCGAAGTTTGCTGGGTTGCTTCTTACAGCATCCCTCAATGCAAGCTGATATCAGAACAACAAGCAAAGTTCAATACTGTGAAGTAAATTTGACAACAGTCAGAATGATGCCATCCAGATACACAGCTCTCAGATGGTGTGATTTGATCCAAGCGTAAAATTTATCATTTATAGAGAATAGATGAATAGCATGTCCTTCAGGCACTCCCCCAGAAATATCTATTCTCATAAATAGGATTTTGATAGGATTTGGACAACAGAGAGTTACCTGACTAGTAACTGGAGTACGTCTTATTCAGTGTTTCCATTAAGAGCTGGTATGTGCATTTGGACAGTGATCAGACAGAAGGTAGGATAAGATTGTTAAAAATCAAGGAGACTATTTAAAGCATGTTTAAACAGAGGTTATTCTTCTTTGGCACTTACTCTAGAACAGGGCAGTGTGCTAAGAGCTTTAAATGTATCCTGTTATTTCAATAGTCTATAGCATTCCTATGTGCTAGCTTCTATTTTTATCCCCAATTACAGAAAAGCAAACTAACATTTAGGGGAGTTCAGTGATTTACTCAGGATTACACAGCTTGTAAGTAACAGAGCCAGGATTCAAAACCAGGTCTCTCTGGAAGCAGAGACTGCATGAATCTTTGTTCTTGTTTTTTGTTTAAAAACATTTTAGACATGGAGGATGTAAGTTATATATTAAACTCCCATGTTACTATTGCCCAGCTTTTGACATAAAATATTAGGAATAAAGTTTATACCCCTGCACACTCTTCCCTGGTCTCATTCTCCTGTTGCCTATACCCACCTCCAAAGATAGCCACTATTCTTGAAACTGGTATCATTCCCATGCATGGCCTGGGGCAAAGAGTCACTCTTACATCTCATGTGACTTTGCTGTGTCCTGCCTGACCTTCAGGTGAGAAATCAGTTTATAATTATCTAGAAAACAACCCTAATTTACATAGAAACACAAGGTATTTTGCATAGTTTAATGAGTTTTCCAAGGATGTAACTGCTATGGAGTTTTGTTTTGTTTTTTAAAGACTTTGTTTGGTTCAGAATGTTACCAATTATTCACCATTTTGGAAAATCATGTCACCAACAGCAGTTCCCCTGGTAGCACTTAAGTTGCCCATTCAACATGCCTGTTGTCAGTCTGCCTTAGTAACTGCTGTATTTGTGATGGTTCTGCTAGTTTGGAGTATTTCCCATGGAGAGGGGCAAAATATTTGCAATCAAATATGATTGCAAATCATAATTGTAAGAATATATATACAGGTATATAAAGAACTCCTACAGCTCAACAACAGCAATAACCAAACAACCCTATTAAAAACGGGCAAAGGGGGGCTTCCCTGGTGGCGCAGTGGTTGAGAGTCCGCCTGCCGATGCAGGGGACGCGGGTTCGTGCCCCGGTCCGGGAAGATCCCACATGCCGTGGAGCAGCTGGGCCCGTGAGCCATGGCCGCTGAGCCTGCGCGTCCTGAGCCAAAAAAAAAATGGGCAAAGCACATTTGCATAGACATTTCTCCAAAGAAGAGACCAATAAGCACAAGAAAAGATGCTCAACATCGTTAATCATTAGGGAAGTGCAAGTCAAAACCACAGTGAGATATCACATCATACCCAATAGGATGGCTATTATCAAAAAAGCAGAAAATAAGTGTTGATGAGAATGTGGAGAAACTGGAACTCTTGTGCATTGCTGTTGGGAATGTAAAATGATGTATCCACTGCAGAAAATGGTATGTTGGTTCCTCAAAAAAATAGAACAGAATTACCAATAATCCAGCAATTCCACTCCTGGGTACATACCTAAAAGAATTGAAAGCAGGGACTCAAACAGACATTTCTACACCCATGTTCACAACAGAATTATTCACAAGGGCAAAAAAGAAAAGCAACTCGGGTGTCCATCAATAGATGAATGGATATACAATGGAAGAGTATTCAGACTTAAAAAGGAAGGCAATTCTGACATGTACAATATGGATGAACCTTGAAACATTATGCTAAATGAAATAAACCAGTCTCAACTGAATAAATATTGTTTGGTTCCACTTAAATGCGGTACTTACACCAGTCAAATTCACAGAGACAAGAAAGTAGAATGGTGGTTGCCAGGGGCTGGGGGAGGGAGGAATGGAGGATTATTGTTTAATGGGTGTGGAGTTTCAGACTGCGAGGATGAAAACGTTCTGGAGATGGACAGCGGTGATGGTTGCACCACAGTCTGAATGTACTCAGTGCCACTGAAAATAGTTAAAACGGTACGTTTTATGTTATACATATTTTGCCACAATAAAAAATTACACTTTCTTAAAAAAAAGATAAAGTACTTAAATATTGAAATGATATTTTATTATACTCTGTTTCCTTTTAAAATTACAGTTAGGTATCATGTTGATTTTTAAAATCTATCCTTTATTTATTTATTTATTTTTGGCCACACTGCGCGGCTTGCGGGATCTTAGTTCCCCGAGCAGGGATTGAACCCATGCACTCGGCATTGAAAGCACGGAGTCCTAACCGCTGGATCGCCAGGGAATTCCTTCACGTTGATTTTTTTTAATGACTTTGTAAATACCTTTAATGGAAGAATCAGATAGTGTTCTAGAATTACCTTTCCTTCTCCGTAGATTTAATGCCCTTCAAAGGAAAATGTTTCTACCCCCAAGGGAAAGCAAAATTCCCTTCTTATTCTCCATCACTTACTCAAAATCGTGCCACAATTTAGTTTGGTTCACAGCAGAGCCTTGATTCTCCGGTTTATGTTGACTTCTTGAAATTATGTGTGTAGGAAAGTTGTATTATTTATGAATTTCATAAGGATAGCAACGAGGGTGTTATAAACTATTTATTATCAAAAGAACACATTTGACCTGATAGGATTGCGAACTGTCACTCTAGGACAGATGGTTGGGAGTGGAATTTCTGATAATAGTGCATGCACATCTTCAAATTTACTTGGAAAAAAATATTTTTTATAGAAATTTTAAAAAATCAAGCTACCTGCAGTGTTTTAGAGGGCCTGTTTATTGTTTCACACCCTCACCAACACTTGGCATCGTCTGATTTCTGCTGATCTATGTGAAGAATGTGAGTCGGGCTCCAATTTCATTTCTTAACTATGAAAAATCAATAGACCCAGCCCCATTTATTGACTGATAATCAGCCCTCATTAATTCACAAATCTGTGATTATTACATATAAAATTGCCTTACACATGTAGATTTGCTTCTAACCTTTCTGTTTCGTCCCACTGTTCTATTCAAGTATCCTGTGGAAATATCCATCTGTCCTAATTATCATAGCTTTATAATAAGTCTTTATAAAACTGATTTTTTTTTCACCACTAATATATATTTCCTCCAAAGCAGTCTAATATTTAGCAACATAGCTTTATGGCAAGCCTCTGGGATAAATTAGTTGTAAATTACACACGGGTAAATCGCTCTTGGAATTTTGAATAAAAGTGTTGGAGATAATCCAAATAAGAGGACGCAAGTCTGCCAAAGGTGATGATTTTTAGTTGAAAGCAATGGATGTCAAGCTTTCTTTTTTGATTTGACAATGATTAGATTACCAAACTGTCCACTGAGACCACTGTTAGTAGTTGATATTATAACAAGATCAATGTGTATAAAAGTACCCTTCTAAAGTGGGTGGCTTTGAAAATACCCCTCTCCTATTGAGCAGGGGTTGGCCAGCACAGTGCTGACCAGTGACCACGGACTCCATTTCTCTTCTGCACTCACAAAACACTTGAAGCCAGTTTTAATGAAAGAAATAACCCTTCTTCCTGTGAGCAGGTAGGAGATGAAGGTGGTGACCACGTGTTGATTTTTTCAAATGACCTGTGATTCCTACAAATGGTGGTAAAGAAAGATCTGGTGATGAGTGGCTTCTGGGCCCATAATGATCAGTTAGTTTGCCATAATTAGGACAATTATCATAGCTTTTTGATGCTTAACCAGAAAGAGAAGTGATCCTGTTTGAAGGCAAAGGCAATGCTTATTTGACCCTTGAACAAATGAATTTCCTCTACAGTAAGCCACAGAGAATGTCACAATTACAATAAACTGCAATGCCCCTGTGCCTTTGGGTATGTGGAATATATTCTATTTAATAATAATAATATGGTAAATGAATGAATATATATATGAACACCTGACTCTCCATCACTTTATCTCCCTTAATGCTGTCTTTGCTTACAAGGTAACACACTTCAGGGGAAAACTGCAAAGACTATCCAGTGAGGACTTTCTCAGTGTAATTTCCAGGATTTTTATCATGCAGCCCACAGATGTTTTGGCACTTTCAGTGGTAAAATTAATACGAGGGAAAAAAACCTCTTTTTATTTGTGAAAAATATGTATTTCACAAAAAGGAAATGTGTGGCTTATGATTTTTCTTAGAAATTCTGTTCCTTTATAAGTCATGAAAACCTTGAAGCCTGTATGAGCACCACAAGGAGAGTATGCCTCAGTCCATCTTGGCTAAAATGCCATTCACGGAGTAAAGTTATCTCACCACTGTAGCTTCATGGTATGTGTGATTACAGTCGGCCTTCTGTATTCGTGGGTTCCGCACCTGCGGATCCAACCAACCACGGATGGAAAATATTTGGAAAAAATTCCAGAAAGTTCCAAAAAGCAAAACTTGAATTTGCCGCATGTAAGCAACTATTTAGATAACATTTACATTGTATGCAGTATTAGAAGACTCTAGAAATGATTTAAAGTGTATGGGAGGAGGGGCATAGGTTACATCAAATACTATGCCATTTCATATAAGGAATTTGAACATCTGCAGATTTTGGTATCCTGGGGGGTCCTGGAACCAATCCCCTACAGATCCTGAGGGACAGCTGTATTTACGTTCATTACGTTTACCTTCTGTGGTCATGTTGTGTTGTGTTTATCCCACATAAACAAAAGTGGATTAGTGACTCATATAGTGATTCACTGAGGTATAAAAATATTATAAAGAGACTTCCAGTTTTAGCTCTAATATGTCAGGAGTCTGGAAATTGTCACCGTCATCCTTAAAAAAAGAAAAAGACAAATGAAGAAATCAGTGACTTTCCCTGGATCCATCAGAGAGCGGAGATCTCAGGGCAAACTGCCACCCTGAAACCTGGTGAGTCAGGTATGTCCTGGGAGACACAGTAACTGAGATCTGCTTCCTTGGAGCAGGAGTTACGAGCCGTAGACTGGCAGGAATATTTAAATGATCAATTTGACACATTGTTGGAGGTTGAGTGTGGACTCGCTGTGAGAGTGAGAGATTCATGGGGGCCACCATCCTAGGGCTCCCCTACACTTTCATGGGTCTTCCTGGGAATCTTGCCAGATTTCTCATGGTGAAGATCCAACAAAGATCCCTCATGACCCTCCCAGAAGGAGGGAAAGATAAGCTACCGTAAAACCCGCTGAGGGTCTTCTCAGTCACAGAGGCCCACTCTCCAGGGAAAAGGACTGTGCCTGAACACAGTTCTGAAATTTGGGGGGAAAAGAATTTCTCACCACTCCAGCCCCCTGAGGGAAGCGAAAAGCCAAGACGGGATAGGGCTCTAAGGAAACAGAATGTTGTGGTTAAAGAAAGGAGTTGAGGTGACTGGGCAGGAGGGGAGGAGTGGGGCTGGGGGATGCCCTGCTATAGGAAGAGGAATAGAAATATTTGTGAAGACCCAGCCCCAGGGCAGCCCCACTAAGAGGCTGAGATCTAACTGGGAGATTACACAGTGCCTTTCTCCTTTCCCCTACACCCTACTGCCACATTAGTAGGGCTCCAGCATCATAACCATGAGTTAACAGGTGCAAGATGCAGCATCTGTACGTAGCCAAGAGAGGAGACAAAAAACAAGAACCCTAGAGGAATTTGAAGCCTCTGGTACCTGAAACTACAACAAATGCTGAACACAGCCCGACACTCCTAGCCAGCTTAACAAAACCTAAAGACCTATCTACCTGATACAACATGTCTGGCTTTCAAAAAAAGCCAAAGGAAATAACCACTGTCTGAATAGACAAAGTGATCCTGAAAACCAGGCTCGGATATGAATTATCAGATAAGGAATTTGAAACAACTATAATTGGAAACTTTAAGGGAAAGAAAAATCAAAGGAAAGTGCTAGAAATAAAAAAACACTCTAACAGGGATGATGGGTTCATCAGTAGGCTTGACACAATAGATAAACATATCAGTGAGCTTGAAGGTAGGGTGAGGGGACTAGCTGCTGACTTAAGTAACTGGAGATTAGTGGCATCTGTAAGATTAAAGGCAGAGAAATGGTATATAAACACTGTATTCTAGCTGGTAACGTTTTTGTTTTCCCACAAGGGTACAGATGAACAACTCTGTAGCCACTACACATGCATACTGGAGTTGAACAATTAAAGACATGGATGGTGGCTGGTGGGAGCCAGGGCTTCCCCTGTTGGAATGGGAGACTACAGACAAGCATGAGGACCATGCCAGAATGATCCATGTGGCATTGGGTTAGAGTTCGAGACACCATGTTTAGCTTAATATATTTGCAGACGGGTACATATCAAAATAGTTATACATATGCATATATACATAGCTTAGTGTACATACTTATCTTTCCTCCCTCTGTCAGGTGCGAAGGCCTGGAAGCAATGACACTTCAGTGCCACTGCGCACTCTCAGTGCCCATATCTCGGTTTCTAACACCATTCTCCAATAAAAGGAGTAAAGCCTCCTTAAAGAAATGGCTGCTTCTCAGCTGTAGCAAGAAATATACAAGATGATGCTTGTAGCATCATGCAGTGAAGGAAAATGAGGAATTGCTCAGAGAAACCCCAATGAAATGGGTATGTCAAAGGCACAGGAGCCAAACAAAAGGGCCCCCAGTGGCCAAAGCTGGAACAATTTGAGTGAAAAATAAATAAAGGAACATTGAATTATCACTCAAAGTGTAAAGTAAACATCCACGAGCCCGTCTGATATAAATAAATGATTGGAGAAATAGATAAATGGGAGACAATAGAAAATCTTTTGTGCAGAAGAAATTCCAAATAACTTACGTGGATAGTCTCCATAAAAGGAGATGGGACATAAGTTCCCACGTTTTACAGGCTGTGCATTGCGACTTCCTTCTAAAGAGTACAGTAGGAAAAGGAGTAACTTTACGGTGGAAACTCCTGGAAACACTCCCTCAGCCAGATGATCAAGGTTAACAACCACAGTGATAAGCGATGTCACGTTAATAGCATGAATTCTGGATATGGTGTGATGAGAATAGCATTTTACCTCTGTGGACTTCCTCCCCCAAACCCATAACCCTGGTATAATTATGAGAAACGCATCAGACAAACCCCAATTGAGGGACATTTTACAAATTACCTGGCCGGTACTCTTTAAAATTGTCAGGGTCATAAAAGACAAGCAAAGCCTGAGAAACTTGACACCAACAAGAGGAGCCTAAGGAGACATGACAACGAAATGTAATGTGGCAAAACCTAAGGAGATCTGAATAAAGTATGCACTTTAGTTAACAATTATGAATGAACATTTGTTCATTAGTTGGGCCAAATGTACCATAGCAACGAAAGATGTTGGCGGTAGGGGAAATTGGGTGTGTAGTATATGGGAACTGCCTGTACAACCTTCACAACTTTTCTGTAAATATAAAGCTATTCTTAGAAAAGGTCATTAAAAATAGTAATGAAAAGGATAATAGAAATACTACAGGTCTCAAAATAATATCATAAAAGTAAATAGTAACCAAGACTCTATGAATTCAATAATTGTGGACAAGCCACTGAAAAATGAAAAGGTGAACAAGAAGTATGATGGTGACTCTCTGAAAGTAGGATTTTATCGCACTGGCACTCCAGTGGATTCCAATCTCCTGTGCTCCATCTAAGGTCTGTCACAAATTGTGGTATGAAGCCATCAAAGCTTTTGTATCATTTGCAAACAAAGCTTATGGCCTTTCACTAAATTAATTGAATGTTTAAAGAACAAGCACAAATGAATATATTCCAGTCTGGTGTACGTGGAGCTTATTTCTGAAGGGGAATAAAAAAGGCTAACATTACAGAGGCATCATGCAAGGCTGCATCTCTGATAGCAAAAACAGGTACAAGTCACACCATTGCTGAGAATCTTGTAAAACTAGATGCAAAAGTAATGACAAATCTTATGCTCCCAGAGAGAAAGCAGAACAAACTACTGGCAGCATTCCTTCCGGAGAAGATACTCCTGTGGTTGTAGGTTCTCAATGGATAACACGTGGAACCACTACTATTCTCTGGCTTGTAAGCCAAGTGACATTTACATTATAGTTGCCCAAAACCACTGATCTGCTGAGTATAAATAGATTCTTGGCCTATGCATGTTATGTAGGAGGGAGATATGTTCAACATCTTTTCCTATTGATTACTGAAAACTCATGTTATGGAAGATATAATTTTTATTGAATTAATCATGACTTTGTGAGCCCTGCTGGAGACTGCAGAGTGTGCCAGAGTCAGGTAGGGTCAGTGGCTGCAGCCAGGTCAGATCCTTGTCCTTAACTAAGAGAGGTCACACTTGGATGTCAACCCAGATGTCTGCCACGCTTGGATGTTAGCCACTGACAGGCTTTGGTGATCAATAACATTCCCTCTAACCTTGATTCAAGGTTGGAGGAAATTGTATAAATTACGCAGATTATAAAATAATGCAATTTGGGGTTATGTCTTTGCAGCAAGCAGTGTGATGGCATGAGCCGTGACAACGATACTCTCCTAACGTGTGCTAGTCACAGAGAGAAAGATGTTCACAGAAGCTTTTTTGTTTTGTTTTTGTTATATTGGCTAATTAGTTTTGCAAAGGTAATTTTTGCACGTGGTGAAAAATTTGAACTGTCCAAGAGGGTGTATAGAGAAGAGTCTGCATTCCTCTCCCTAGTCTCCCTTCCCTAGGGGCAACCACTACCACTACTGCCATTTCCTTCCTGTAAGTTGTTGGCATGAAGGAAGGGGTAAAGGCTTGTTTCTTGTGACTTCTTGTTAAATACATCAGGTGGAACGTATTTTTTAAATCACATTTCCCTCCTGAAACCCCTCAGAAGTAAAAATACAGGGGTCAAAAAGGCATGGAACCCAAAGAACAAAGAGATTGGGAAAGAAAATAGCAGTAGCATGAATTTTGAAAGCCAGAGAGCAAATGGGCGATAGCAAATTGGCCAGGACCGTTAGCTTTGCAGAACTCCAGAATCTCAGAAACGGAGGTGTCAGACACATCCGAAAGTGGGAATGCAGCGACAGCTGAAAACCGGAGACACGGTTAAAGTTCTGTGTAAGATGCAGTTAGGTAAGACTCTCTCCCAAATCTCTGCTGCCAGGTGACACCATCCAACATTCTGGAAGAACATTAGGGGTTTCCTTCTTAGAGAGTTGAACCAGAGGGATTCTGGACTCAGAGAGTCCAAGAGTAGCTGTGGATAGGGTACCTTACTGAAAATAGGGGAAAAAATAGAAACATATTTATTGAATGATCAGATCATTCCCCTTGGCTTGTGGAAGGCTGCCGGTCAGGCTCCACTTTCAGGAAGTAGATGGCAAAATCATTTCTTAGGAACGTGGCTTGACCAAGAAGAAAGATATTCTGAAATCAATAGTTGAGAATCTCTTAACCAAGCAACATTAACCAGATTGCCTTAGTCAAAAGCTCTACTCAGGCACACAGATTCCTATTAGGTTAGTAGTGCCTCGGTACTGAGGACAGCCAAGACCTGAAGAAAAAAACCTCTTTCATGAGGGACGTGATAGAGCAGAAGAGAAGACCCTCAGAGGAAGCAGAAACAACCTTGGCAGAAGAACTGAACCTTAAAAGTCCTTTTTTTTTTTAATGTCTATGGACACATAAGAAAAATATTGTACAGTAAAACAGAAACAGGTTGCTATTTTTAAAGAAAGGAACGTCAAGTGAGAAAAGTTTTGGGGAGTTAAAAATATGATAGAAGATGAAAAACTCACCATAGATTTTGGAAGATGATGTTGAGAGACTCACTCACAAATAGAGTAAAAAGATAAACAAGAAATATAGGGGATCGGTTGGCAGGGTTAAGAATAGCAGAGGACGGAGAAAATGGATGGAGGAATTTTCAGAAGAAGTATTTCAGTAGAGTTTTCCACATCTGAGGTGTATGCGTTTCCAGATTGAAAAGGCAAGCTCAGTATCTATCTCAATGGATCTTTAAAAAAGAAAAAATAAAAGATCTACCATCATGTAATTTCAGAACACATGGGAAAGGGAGAGGATGCTGTAAGGTGAGATGGGGGGAGGGAGGGAGGGAGAAAGGAGAGAGCAAACAAACAACATTGTTGATGTAAAATACACTTTCTTTTTTAACTGTGTGGGGAAAATTGTGGTAATTTAAAAATTTGAGTAAACATCGTTGGCTTGAATGTCGACCAAACTTACTCATTAGAAGGTCTATGCTGGATGTCATTTAGTCGGTAGAAACACTGCATCCTATCGGCCAGCATCCTTTCTGATGGGCCACGTGTCTGTTCTGATTGGTTGCTGGCTTTTGTTTTCCTTCACGTTGTTTCTTTCCATGGATACCATAAACTTAGCTCTAGTAGAGAGGCTCCCACTAATAGATCAGAGTTTATCAGCAGCATTTGGCAATATATACAGTCAGAACAACCACACCTCCCACTTTTTTCAGGTGCCAGGATTTACAGTGGTGATGTGGAAAGCAGAGATAGCAGTGGCTCCTTTCCTGCTTGGGAACTTTACAAATTATTACTCCCCTTTTTTTTTCTTCCTCACTTGGTAGTTATATTAAGTCTCTGGGGAAATGAAAAGCCAGTCTTCTTCGAAAATCAGATGGAGAAATTCTGTCCTAATGCACTAACAGCTCTCCCCTCCCTTTCTGAATGATTCCAGACCCTCCGATCTCCTGTGGAGGGTTTGAGATAGAGGCGGCAGGGAATTATGCATCTGGTTTATTACCCTTGGGAGACTTGGCCATCAGAGGCTCCCGTGTGAAACAATCCTATATAGGAAAACAAATGAGATTCTGCTTGGTGAAGCTCAGTTGAGCAGTGAAGTGGTGGGACTGAGCAGATGTAGGGCTTGGTGTGCTGAGGGCTTAGTGGGAGCGCCTATGGAAGGGATGGTAGAAAGACGATGCTCAGATATTTGAATGCTTAACATGTAGAGGGGGAGTCAAGCCCCCTTTTATGGTCTGACTCCAAAAGGCAGAAGCGGGTCTTACAGGTGGATGTAAATTCAGTGGGCAGCAGAACGGAGCTAAGAGCGTGGCCTCTGGAGTCAGGTAGCCTGGGATGGAGTCCCAGCATCACTGCTTACCAGCTGTTGACTTTGACCTTGGACCAGTTACTCAAACTATCTGGACTCCAGTATCTTCATCTGTCAATTGGGGTAATATTAGCATCCACTTACAAAACTATTCTAAGGATGACATCAGCGAACATATGTGAAAGATTACGACAGTGCTGGGCACGTAGTAGGCACTCCTGTGTTTGGGGGCTTAGAAGTGGCACTCCCTGAGAGGCAGCACAAAGCACAAGGTATGGAAGATGATTCTGACATCTGCTGCTCTCTGAAAATGTTGTTATCGTTGCAGTGGTCAAGCCGAAGCTGGCTGACAGCTTCATGGGGGTGGGAGAATGGGAGGGTTTGTGCAAAGCGCAGGAGGTAGGGCTAGAGAACTTTTCTAGTCCTTTCCACCTCCACTTGATGTGCTCAGGTCTGAGCCACGTGGTCTTTAGCTGGTTTAGCTGGGCTTGGAGCGCCAGCTTTCCGTCTGCCCCGTGCTCAGAGCCACTTATCAGAGGATCACCTGAGCTGCTACTCACTGCATGGCCATCATGGGGTCTAGTCCTTGTATGCTTTGCTCATCTACATCATGGGATGCAGACTCAGGAATGGAAAACAAGAACGATGTCTTTCCTTCAATTCGCGCTCGGAGCAGAGCCAGCGGGTGTCCTGTGGGACATGAGAAACTCCAAATTTGGGGATGAAATCCATATTTAGAAAAAAACAAAAAACTTTGAGCAAGTTGCAAGGAAGGAACTGTGTGTCTCTCGGTGCTAGGAAGCATAAAGGCGCGAAGTACAATGTATTTTGACACAACCGACTCACAGGCACAAGCCCACATCTGGGCTCCATCTCTCGCACGCCAGCTGCGTGCAGGTGGGAAAATGCTCTTATGGCTGAAGACAGGCCAGCCGCAGGCGCCGGGATCCTTGGCCTCCCATCGAAAGCCTGGCAGCCATGCGGTGGCCATGTTCCAGTGAATTTCATTCAATGTCTCGATACACAAAAATAACCATGTTATAATGGCTGCTGGTGGTAGCATTCTTTACTTTTAATTGCAAAACCCATGTGACCACATTAGAGAAAGTTTTCAGAACTGAAGGAAACACATCAAATGAAATATCACAGGTCTCATACAATTTCTAAAATTTGTCTTTATTCTCTATCTTTTTTTTCCCCTGTGCTAATGAATATTTACACAGTTGTAACCAGCCTTTTTACTTAACATTACAACATAAGAATGTTCCCAGGTTTCATCTTAAGTCTTATCACATATTTTTTTTTAAAGCTACCCAGTACTATCTTATATGCACTCACTGTTTTAAATTACTGATTACATACTGTTGAACTTTAAATTGCTATCAGTTTTGCAGTGTGGTAGTATTGCTAGTTTTAGCTCTTCCTGTTTTGTTTTGTTTTTTAATCATTTACTTACATTAAGTGGGATTCCTGGATCAAAGAGTAGAAATGTTTTTATTACTCTTAACATTTTTTTACTTAAAGAGCAATGCCCTTCCACCTAAATAGTGCGTTTAATATGTGTTTATCTCTTTTTTCTCCTCAGATCCCACTACCCTAGCAGAGGGAAAAGAGCACAGTGCATGTTTGGAAGACCCAAGGTAGAGACTGAACTGAACGAGGTAAGCTGCAGCCTGGTGGCGAGACGTGCAGCGAGGCCCAGCCGAGCCAGAAAAAGCAAACATCGGAAAGAAACAAGAGGCCACCACAGAACACGACAGCCTCTTGCGAAGGTACCATAATCTACTTAACCTTTCCCTGACGTGCAATGTTGTGATGGTTAATTTTATGCGTCAACTTGACTAGGTCACGAGGTCCCCAGATATTGGGCTAAACATTATTTCTGGGTGCGTCTGTGAGGGTGTTTCCAGAAGAGATTAGCGTTTGGCTCAGTAGACGGTGTGAGAGAATAGAAAATAATAGAACATATATATATATATATATATATATATATATGTATTGGTCTTTGTGCCCTAAACCCTTTAGAGCTCCTAAAACCCGTGTAAGTTGCTAAGTGATAAGAACACTAGGAGCATCTATTATTCCATATTTGTCTTTGATCTTGTCTCTGACACAGGGGCTCCTAAAACTTGTAAATTTCTAAGTCATCAGAGCACTAAGCTCGTCTTCTGTTCTATTGAGGTGACGCTGGGTGCACTCCTGGATGGGGGCCTGGTCACCGGGAAGTCCAAGCCGTGGTTAGAAGCTTGGATTTTCAGTCCTCTCCCCGGACCCGCGCCCTGTCCTCTAGAGAGGGGAGAGGGGCTGGAAATAGACTTAATAACTGATCTTGCCTGTGTGAGGAATCCTCCATAAAAATCCCACTTGTAGGGGGTTTGGGAGCTTCCAGGTTGGCGAACACATCCACTCCAGGAGGGAGATGCACCCCAGCCCTACGGGGACAGAGCCCTGTGCCTGGGATCCTCCCGGACCTCGCCCTAGGTGTCTCTTCATCTCGTTGTTCATCTGTGTCCTTTATGATGCCCTTTGTTAAACTAGTAAAATGTAAGTAAGTGTTTCCCCGAGTTCTATGAGCTGCTCTAGTAAATTCATCGAATCTGAAGAGGGGGTCGTGGGAACCTCCGGTTTGTAGCCAGTTGGTCAGAAGCCCAGGTGACAAACTGGACTTGTGGTTGGCATCTAATGTGTGGTCAGTTGGCGTCTGATGTGGGGCGGGGAGCAGTCTTGTAGGACAGAGTCCTTCACCTGTGGGATCGGACGCCATCTCCAGGTAGGTAGTGTCAGAATCCAGTTCAATTGTAGGACACCCTGCTGGGGTTGTGAATTGTTTGGTGGGAGGAAATGCACATCTCTGGTGACCGGAAGTGCTGTGAGTGTCCTGTGTGAGGAGTAGAGGAGACACACAGGAGGAAGGCTGAGTTTTTTCTAACTCAGGAGGAGGACTGGGTCGTTTTTCTAATGCGCTGAGTAAAGCAGACAGCGCTCCCCAGCGTGGGTGGGCGTGACGCAGTCTGTTGTGGGCCTATATTCAGGCTCTGTCCATCGATCCTATTGATTTGGTTTATCTTTTTTTTTTGTATTATAAGCAATGTTTCAGTGACTACCCCTGAACATGCCAAGAGTGGACTTCCTGGGCCGTGCTCTTCAAGGGTTTTCTCAAGGTTCCTGATACACACTGTCAGGTTGTTTTGAGAAGACCCACCCCTCTCACACTGCTGCACACTGAGAGGTGGTGTCAGCATCCTTGAGTGGGCAGTGTTTCACACGAGAGCACCGGCACCATCAAAACCCTGACACTCCCCACTCCTCTCCACTTTGGGGTCCTCGGTTCTGCCTGCCCGTGGGGCTTTTCCAGTGCCTCTCATTTTTATCACCCCTCAGATAACCCGCTTTCCTCCCTCCTTCCCCAAATGTGTTTCATCAGGAGTCCAAACCCAACTTGTAAATTAGCTAGCTATAGGATTTGGGGCCCATCATTTAAATTCATTGGAATCCAGTTCTCTCATTTGCCAAGTGAGAGGATTTTACTACCTAATCTCTAAGGTCCTCTCAGTTACAGTTTTATTTATAATATTGAATAATTGAAAATAACCTAAATGTTCAACAACAAGGTTTGGTTAAGTAAGTCATGATATATCCAGATGGTAGAATACCAAACAGTAATTTTTTTAAATGTATTTTTATTATATCGCACGAGAACAACTCATGTTCATCATGCTAAGTGACAGCAGCATGACACTGTGCGATTCCAGATTTGTATGTACAAATCTTAATGTGTAAAATTAAACAGAAACATACCGTAAGACTAACAGCGGTTCTCTGTATGATTGTATTATTGGTAATATATAATCATAAAAATGCATTTTCTTTCATGGTAAAAATCAGATACTGAAGTGGGATCAGCTTAAAGCTCCTTGGCCTCTGTGCAGGTTTTCTTGACCTTTAGGCAGGGTTAGGCCCTTTGTCCTGAGCTCCCACTGTATCTAGGACAAGCCTTTGTTACAGCCAACACTACCCTGCATCATAACTGCCAGCCAACGTGTCTGCTTCCTACTGAATTCTGAGGCTCCTGACGGCAGAGTTCTTGTCTTGTTTATCACTCTAGCATGGCGCCTGGCACTTAGAACACGCCAGGCACATGCTGACTAAATGTTGAAACAATTTCTGTGGAAACTATAGACCAAAGTGATCAGATTTAATTCTGAGGCTTGGTATTGCCCACTCCTTTTCAGGTTCCACAGTCAGTAACACAGGCATCTCAGATAATATTTTTCCTAAAAGCTTTGCCTACAACTTGGGTAAATTGCCACTGCGAGACGGGTGCTGCTTGGGTGTCTGGGTGGGAAAATTCCTTTGAGGGATGTGGAGACATCGGACAGCTCTACCTAGCGGCATCCAGCATTTGCGCATGCATCTACCTCCCTTACTGGGATTCCTTGCTCACCGTGCAACTTGCAAGTTGTAATTTGGCTTCCCGTGGAAATGCCGAAACAGTAAATGTGCTGGCGGGTCTGGAGGGCGTAAGAGACTGTTCCCTCGGGCAGTTGTGTTTCTCATGGTCAATTAATGAATTGGCAAAATTTGGATTCTGTTGACCCAATGAGGTGCCGCCACCCTGTGAAAGTCCCTTGGCATGCTTCGTACCATCTATCTTATCTCCAGCAATAGTGGAGAATCAGAGGGGAGGGCTCGTTGTCCGGAATGCTAGGGAAAGGATACCCAGGGTGGAAGGGAAGCTGCCGAGGTAAACTTCGGACACAACTGGACAGCTGTGGACAAACCTTCAGGTTTGGGTACAAGAAAGTTTTGGTATGGATTAATTCTACGCGTGACGAGGAGAAGACCAGGACAAACTATGCTATGATCCATTATAGTTACACGTTAACAGAAAAGGCACTAAGATGTCCTTAGCCATTTACTCTCTAAATTGTTTCTCCTTGTGTCTGTAACTAATCTAATTGATATTCATGTTTAGCTACTGTATATATATGTCTGTATATATGTATATATATAGTTTTTAACAGAAAAGGCTTTTGTTTATTTATTTTCAATTTTTGAATTTTATTTTAGTTTTTTATACAGCAGGTTCTTATTAGTTATCTATTTTATACATATTAGTGTATACATGTCAATTCCAATCTCCCAATTCATCACACCACCACCACCCGCCCCGCCGCTGCTTTCCCCCCTTGGTGTCCATACGTTTGTTCTCTACATCTGTATCTCTATTTCTGCCCTGCACACCGGTTCACCTGTACCATTTTTCTAGGTTCCACATATATGCATTAATATACAATATTTGTTTTTCTCTTTCTGACTTACTTCACTCTGTATGACAGTCTCTAGATCCATCCACATCTCAACAAATGACCCAACTTCGTTCCTTTTTATGGCTGAGTAATATTCCATTGTATATATGTACCACATCTTCTTTTTTATTTATTTGTTTATTTTTAACATCGTTATTGGAATATAACTGCTTTACAATGGTGTGTTAGTTTCTGCTTTATAACAAAGTATATCAGCTCTATGTATACATATATCCCCATATCTCCTTCCTCTTGCGTCTCCCTCCCACCCTCCCTATCCCACCCCTCTAGGTGGTCACAAAGCACCTAGGCAAATAGGATCATGGCACTCCCATGTGTGAAAATCGCCTTTGGCTCTCTGTGAGTACCACATAAAGTCTAAATTCCTGAGCTGGTATAGAAGGGCTTTCACAATCTGACACCATTCCCCATAATATGGCCCATGTCCTAGACACACTGCAGTCTTCAGATTGTTCAAATGAGCTTCCTGCCTCATCATGCTTCTTTGTCTTTGCACCCCCTATTATTCTGCCTGGAATGCTTCCCCCTGCCTCTTTGGAAATTTTGTTTGCATCCTTCAAAACCAAGATAATCCATCATGTCAGCAAACATAGTTTCTTGCTCCCTCCTTTGGGTTTTCACAGTCCTTTAAACAAACCTATTCTCTAGCAATTACCCTCGGTATTATAAATACCTGTTTGCGCATGTTCATTTCTAACTAGACTATGAACTTCTTGAGAGCAGAGGCCTGCCATTCATCTCTGCGGAGCCAGTGCTTAGCTCAGAGTCTGACTCATCATAGATCCTTAATTCAAGTTTATTGAATTTATTAATCAAGCCATAACCAAGGCATCCCATCCATTTAATTGCAAATGAAGTCACAAAGATGGAATTAACAGCCTCATTTTTTTTCTTCCAGTTTTACTGAGATATAGTTGACGTACAGCATTGTACAAGCTTGAGGTATGTGGCATAATGCTTTGATCTACATACATCATGCGGTGATTATAAGTTTAGTGAACATCCATCATCACATAGATACAAAATTAAAGACACAGAAAAAATTAGAATTAAAAATTTTTTCTTGTGCTGAAACTCTTAGGCTTTACTCTCTTAACAACTTTCATATATAACCTACAGCAGTGTTATAGTACGTCGTACATTATATACCTAGTACTTATTTACCTTATAGGTGGACGTTTGTTCCTTTTGACTGCCTTCATCCAATTCCCCCTCCTCTCAACCCCCCTCCTCTGATAACCACAAATCTGATCTCTTTTTCTATGAGTTTGTTTTGTTTGTTTGTTTGTTTGTTTAATGCGGTATTCGGGCCTCTCACTGTTGTGGCCTCTCCTGCTGTGGAGCACAGGACGTGCAGGCTCAGCGGCCATGGCTCACGGGCCCAGCCACTCCGCGGCATGCAGGATCCTCCCGGACCGGGGCACGAACCCGTGTCCCCTGCATCGGCAGGCGGACTCTCAACCACTGCGCCACCAGGGAAGCCCTATGAGTTTGTTTTTGAAGTGTGATTGACCTACAACATTATGTGTTATGTACCAGCCTCATTTTTATCAGCCTCTTGATAAAGAGATGACAAACACTGAGTGCTTCTCACAATGCCAGCTCATGCAGAGCACAGAAAAGCGTCCAAAGGCATTGGCCCTGGCCTTGAGTAGATTATAATAGAGTGGGAAAGATAAGACTTCCATTCATGAAACAAATGGAGGACAACATTAAGAACGTAGGAAAGCCATGCTGGTTGTAGCAGGCATTGAACTGCTGGGGCTTGAGGCCAGAAGGAATGCGAGCAAGTCCTCCCTCACAGCCCGCCGTCCTTCCTAGTAGCACCGTTGGCAGGTAGGGTCACTTGGAGTCTAGTGAGGGAGGCGGGAGGGAGACATTGCAATGCGTGTGCTCAGAAAAGTTTTCCATATGAAGCTAGATGAAACGTACTATTGAGGAATATGTGGTTTGGGGATTGGTAAAGAAGAGGGTTGGGAGGAAAGCATTTGAGAAGGTGAAATGAGGTGGGAAAATGCTGGATATTGGAGTCTAGAGGCACAGGCAATCTGAATCAGATCTTTAGGCACCACAGTTGTTTGAAGAATTCCGTTGTGCTGTGTAGCCAGAGATAGCAATAAAAACAATAAAATCTGTTCTTCTCTTTTGCTTTACCATCTACACAACGCTTATGGATCCTTGAAATAGTCATTGGGTCCTTATGACAGTCCTATCTGGTGTGCTGGGTGCTTAGAGGTTGAGTCTTCCTTGACCTCATCACACCACACCCCATCTTAGGCTAAGACAGAAACCCTCCCCCATGCTCCAGAGGGCCCCTGAGCTTCCCTCTGACATGGCATGTTCACATGCTATGTTTATTGGTTTATTCCTGGGGAAAATAGGCACCATGTCTTATCTGTGCCCAGTACCTGGAATAAAATAGGAGTTTGGTGAATGTTTGCTGCATGAGTGATTGAATGCATGGATGTAATACAATGCATGGCAATCCTACTTGCTATTATGTTATCTCTGTCAAGTGTCTCATTCTCCACCTGAGTTCACAAGCTAGTCAACAAGTCCCCAGCAGTAAACTCAAAGATCACACCCCATCTCAGAATCCCCAGCCTGCCAAACATTGAATGGACAGAGTTGCCCAAGGATCAGCTGGAGCTATCCCTCCTCCAGACGTGGAGTTACTGTAGGCTGAATAATAAAGATAACAGAGCTTTGAGCCTGGCATGGCATGCCTGCTAGAGCACAGAAACAGACATGACCCAGCAGCCCCAGGCTCTGCTGATAAAAAAGGCTTTCTGAGCAATGGTCCTTCAAAGCAACAAATCAAGACAGACAGCCTGCCAAAAACATGCTGACCCAGCAGACTCAGAATCCCTTACCCGCTGAGAAACAGCCCTCCCAGCCCATCCATCACTTAGACAACTCACATTAGATGGTGAGAACATCAAAGAAGCAGAGTGTGTCTTTGTGGCTGTAGGAAAGCTCCTGGGCAACCTTGCCCCACATACTCCCCTCCCTGCCTCTCAGGGAGCCTGAGGAATAAATACCTTCATCTGCCTGTCAGATTTCTACCCATCCTCCAAGGCTCAGCTCCAATGCCACCTCCTCTGTGATGCCTTCACCCATCTCAGAACAGCATATTAGTAGGTCAAGAGTAGGTTTTGATGTTGTTCAGGGCAAGAGTCTCTGCACTGCCCATATTCTCATCTTCTGATCCATCACCTCTTCCCCTAAAGAGGTACATATAAGGGGAAGCTCTATGGGGAACAAAGAACCCCTTTTTACCCAACATCCCAATGCAGAGCTCTCTGAAAGAGCAGAATTGAATGATAAAACTTGAAACTCAGATTGGGCTTCCATCTCCTCCCAGAGCCAGCACCCTAGTCCTGGGTCTTAGCACCTCTCAACATGGCAAGGATGAGTGTTCAGGTGTGTGGGAGGGAGGAGACTTTGTCAGTCTCAGGCAGGCTCCCAGTTCACTCATCAATCCTGCCACATGGGAGGGGCGGGTGGGAGAGGGGAGAGATTGATTGATTGATTATTGCTTATTCTTTTCAAATCGGTTGACCCCACTCATGTATAAATATGGCTTGGTTAATGGCTTGGACTGTGATCAATCATAATAGCAAAGGGTAGTGTGGGGCACCTTCCTTTCAAATGTGACTTTAACCACTGATCACACATCCATGGAATCAGATTTTTAAAGCGACTCTTCAGCACTCAACATCCATGTTCTGATTTGAATCCACAAATGCCTCGTGAACCATCTAAGAGGAGGGAGAATGTGCAATCTCTTCATCCTGTCCTTGACCAGAGCATTTAAGACAATTTATCCTATTTCACGTGCTTCAGCGTACAAAGAACAGGTTCTGCTGCTATAACAAAAATTCTTGATTTGGGGGCAGGGCAGTCTAAGATGGTTAAACAGCAGGTGTGCCCCACCTCCAATAATATTTCCCTGCCTCTACAGTTACAGGCATGCCCCACCCCCAGCAGTCTCCTACAGCCTTGCTAAAACCAGTGAGTGGCCAGACAGGGGATGCCCCTTGATCACCTGGCCCTGGCGGCCAGAGGGGCTTGCGTTCCTGGGCCCTCTGGGGCTATAACAATTGGAAAAACAGTTCTGGGCAGACTGCCACACATTGGGCACTGCACAAACAGCAGACTGAAGCACAACTCCAGTCTGCTTGTGAAAAAGGTCTATTTACTTGTCCTGGAGCTTCAACCTGAGAAAGTAAAATTATCTATAATTACAGTAATTACATAAGGGATACACAAAATAAAAAGATGTAAAATATGACATCAAAAATGTAAAGCATGGGAAGAGGGACTAAAAATATAGAGTTTTTAAGATGTATTCAAACTTAAGTTATCAACTTAAAATAGACTGGTATATGTATGGCTGTTATGTGTGAACCTCATGGTAACCACAAAGTAAAAACCTATAGTAGATACAAAAAAAAGATAATGAAAAAGGAATCTAAAGATAACACTAAAGAAAGTCATCAAACCACAAGGGAAGAAAGCAAGAGAAAAAGAAAAGAACAGAGAAGAACTAGAAAAACAACCAGAAAACAACACAGTAGCAATAAGTATATACCTATCAATAATTACTTTAAATGTAAATGGACTAAATTCTCCAATCAAAAGACATAGAGTGGTTGAATGGATTAAAACAAACAAACAAACAAGATTCATCTATACGTTGCCTACAAGAGACCAACTTCAGAGGTAAGAACACACACAGACTGAAAGCAAAGGGATGGAAAAAGGTATTTTCTGCAAATGGAACATAAAGAAAAGAGAAGTCTCCTACACTGTTGGTGGGACTGTAAATTGGTGCAGCCACTATGGAAAACAGTATGGAAGTTCCTCAAAAAATTAAGAATAGAACTATCATGTGATCCAGCTCTTCCACTTCTGGGTATTACCTGAAAAATATAAGAACAGTAATTCAAAAAGATAAACACACCCCTATGTTCATTGCAGCATTATTTACAATAGGCAAGTTATGGAAATAACCTAATTATCCATTGGTGGATGAATGGATAAAGAAGATGTGGTATGAAATCCTGCCATTTACAACAACATGGATGGACCTTGAGGGTATTATGCTAAGTGAAACAGATACCATATGATTTCACTTGTATGTAGAATCTAAAAAAATTGAAACAACCAAACAAAACAAAATTCATAGATATAGAGAACAGATTATTGGATAGAGAACAGACTGTTGGTTACCAGAGGAGAAGGGGGTTAGGGGGGGCAGAAATGGGTGAAGGGGGTCAATTTATGGTAATGAATGGTAACTAGACTTATAGTGGGGATCACTTTGTAGCATATATAAATATCAAATTACTGTGTTGTACGCCTGAAACTAATATAATGTTATATACCAATTTTTACCTCAAATAACTATTTTGACAGGCTGTAGTATCTCCTCAGATACTTTAGCTGAGAAAGAGTGGAGACCAAGGTTTCACATCCATTGGGATGGCTGGGTCTTCTGGCATTGGTGAGGGAGAGGTTAACCGTGATGTGGCAGCCAGGACCTCTTAGCCATGGGTTGCCATAGAGACAGTCCTGTGATACTCAGTACTATAGGCAACCGTACCAGGCAACCTCTCCTTGCTCAGCCTATAGCAGGCATGATGCTGGAGATGGCCGCCCTGGTCTTTCCTTTTCCCATTTAGAGACCTCAGAAACTGCTGCCCTGAGGATCCATGTGAAAGAACTTCTATACTTCTGGTACATTTTCCTGCTCTTTTGCCCTTTTTCTGGGAAACAAGCAAAGCAAAACAAAACAAGAGCTCTGTTTTAGAAAAAAAAAAAACTCAGAGGGGACCTGCAGTTGGTGAGCTGCACAGAGAAGCATTGCCCAGACTGGGGTTAGACAGGGCCCATCTCTATTCTCAGATCTTTCTTCCTTGTCAGATGATCATTTATCCAAACCTTCCCAGACTCAGAAGTGGACCCCTGACCTGGCTGTCTTGCCAGCTGTCAGAGCACGCCATTAAAATGCTCTTCCTAATTCTAACGAAAACAAAGATAATATGTTCTAACACAATGCTAAACACTTTAAATACTTTACCTCCATTTTATAGATGAGAAAATTGGGATACAGAATGTCCAGTGACACGCCTAAGGTCATACAGCCGGTTGACTCCAAAGTTCATGCAGTAGCTACTCTGCTGTTCCGTCTCTGATGCTTGGCTGAAACTAACCTCCCCTGTGACTTCTCCTCATTGGTCCTTATTCATTCTCTGGAGCAATAGAGGATGAATTTCCTTCTGTTTCACAGCCTTGTCCCTTGGAGAAAACGTTCATGATAGCCTTCAGTGAACTGAAAGCTCTGTGGGCAATTGTGAGAAATGGTTATGCTCAGAAGGCAGCGTTTTGCCTCTCCTCGTTCCCTTCTTCTCCACGATAAACATCGCTGTTTATCCCTAAAATGTATAATAAGAGTTCCTGCTCATTATTCCCAACAAATGCATTGATCTCAGTCTTTCCAGAAAAAGGCAGACAACCCTTGATCGCTGCGCCTCCAGCCACCCCCTCCACTAGCCAGCATCAGGCCAGCAGGGATGACATCTGCCCCTCACCGCACCATCAGCTTACACACTGTCTGGCAGCCACTGAGGGAGGAGCAACCTAGGAGGCTGCACTCAGTCCCTTGGTCCCAAGAGTGGTGTCCGTCACAACAGGTCATCTGACTTCAAGCAGACTTTGGGAAGACAATTTGGTGACAGTTTAGTGACAGACAGGATGCACCTTTGGGTATTGACTAATTGTCAGGCACGGGTTGAATTCCCCAGAAACTCACCGCTCCTTCTGCACTGTGCCCTCAAAGAACAAACCTACAATCAAAGGATGACGGTGATTTTTCTCATCCCATTGGATCATTTTGTAGGTAAGGAAACTGAGACCCAGAAAGATGAGACTATGTTACCCAACAGAGGCAGCACCAGGAGCCAAATGCAGGTCTGTCTGAATCCAAAGTCTACCTTCTTAACCACCACGCCATAAGGCATACTGGTCATCCCAGTCTCTGGCATGGACCAAGCACCCTGACTCCGGGAAATCTCTAAAACGGACATTGTAAAGTACCATATAGAATTGGTGTGAGTGCTACAGGGGATATAATTCGTCATGTTCCTAGCACAGTGCCAAGCATGGAGGAGCTTCTCCATCAGAGGTACCCAGTGTCGTCAGCAGGGGCTGGGACCCATATCTCTCTCGTGTTTCTCTGGTAGGGCCTCTGTACATCTGCCTCACTGGCACTCCTTATCACAGCAGGGGCAGGCATGGCACTGTTTGGGGCAGAGAACAAGGCAACAGCCAAAGCTTGGCCCTCAGTGAGCTTGCAGTTCAGCAGAAGACAAAGGGGCGACACCCATCTTCTGCATCTTCTCTGCAGAATTCGATGCAGCTGTGTGATCCCTCCTTCTTGAAGACCCTTACTCTCGTGGTTCCTGAGAGAGCACTGTCACTCTTTTTCCTTCCTACACAACCATGAACTCTTTGGCTGACTCTTCATTCTCCCCTGGATCTCTTCATGTTGGGGCCCTCAGGGCTCTTCCCTCTCATCTCCAAAGAGCCCTTATTCTAGGTGACATCATCAGGTCTCATGATGCTAAATACCAAGTGGACGCTGATACCCTGAGCTTTTTCTCTTCAGCCTTAATCCCTTCCTAAGCTCCAAGCTCTAATATCCAACAAACTACATGATGTTTCCCATCTGATATTTCCTGGGCTTCTTAAACTGAACATTTCCCAAACCGAACTGTGATTCCCCATGCCAAACCGATTTCTCTCCCCCACTCCCATCACACTTACCTTTGGTTCCCACAATTGATTCGTTCAGTGTGTGTGTATTGAGTGTCATCATTATGCCAAGCATTATATTCTAAGCAGCAGAGAACAAGATAAAGTAAAAAAGACTAAGTCCCTTTTTTCATAAAGCATATAGTTTAGTAGGAGAGCCAGAAGAGAACCGATAATTCATTTAATAAATAACATACTGTACTTTTAGAGACCAATACTTGCCCCTCCCTCTACATCCCATGTTGCTGAAGCCAAAGTGTTTAAAGTCATTCTTGACTCCTGCCTTTCTCTTACCTTCTCTCTCTCTCTCTTTCTGTTTTTTGTTTGTTTGTTTGTTTTTGGCTATGCAGCTTGTGGTATCTTAGTTCCCTGACCAGGGATTGAACTCAGGCCCTCAGCAGTGAAAGCACTGAGTCCTAACCACTGGACCACCAGGGAATTCCCTCCTTTACCTTCTCTGTTCAATCTACTGGTGCGTTCTATCAGCTCTACCCCCCAAATACTTCTATTTTGAATAGAGTTCTTAGTGGTGAGGTGTTGATAATGGATAGGGTAAGGAATGATCACAGAACAGGCCATATGCTATGTCTGGAGAAAAAAAAGGAATAAGACGAAAAAACAATATTCGTCCATTCTTTAGAGAAACACAGGGAACAGTGATCCATCTCCAAACACACTCACTTTGGTTTGCAGGGCAGTTCATGTTCTTGCTGCCTTTGCGTTTTGTATTTCTCCAGGACTCCATTCTTTGTGGTGGGGCTCCTGTGATTCCTTATCTTGCTGAAGTGGGGTGGTGGTACTTGTCTTGCCATTGTATTCACGCCAAGAAAGATCTCAGATTGTTCTATGAAGCCTGACAGAGGCACAGGTGCAGGCGGATACCATTCCATGCCCCACCATCCTCACTGATATATCTCTGCCCCATCCTGTGAGTCAGACCCTTAGAAGTGTCTTGCAATGTTCAAAGGAGGGCTTTCCTCGTGGGGTAAGCTAGATGGAACCCCAAAATAAAAATAGCAGGCATAGCAGGTGTCACTTCTGCAGGGTGGTCATGCAATGATCTGTTGGACACGGCTGGACATAGGAATGGGGGGCAGGAATGGCGTTTCTCCATTGTCCTTACACAAATGGAGACTGGGGGTCTGCAGGGTCTCACCTGGCGCCCACGTTGTTCCCGAGTCCTGGCAGTTTTCAGAGCTTTCTCTATGACGTGGGGTGAACGTTGGGAAGATCCTCACGTCGACTCCTTACCTCTCTGTCTGGTCCCACTGGGTCTCATCCAGACTCTACTTCTCTCTTTTTCCTTTCCCAGCCTGGCATTGAGGGTGAATGGAGAAGAGCCTTGCTTTCCCAGTCTGTACAAAATCTGTCGCTGGAGTCCCACAGTTCTCCCCTTCCTCCTGAGACCTCACGTTCCAAAGCTCAACAGCAAGACTTAACCACTTTGTCAGTCTCCTGAGGCAACTCTGTAGAATGTCTAGCTGGCCGAATGATGAAATAAGTATGAGAAAAACACATCAAAATAGCACATCAGAATCTCTCCACAATGATTGTTGTCATGGAGGAAGGTCCAAAATGGTGAGGCATGCTGCATCTATAAATATAAGACTCGTGGAGTTTATGAAGAGTCCCCATGTGCTAATCTCCCTTCATCTTCACATCAGTGCTGCGAATTAGTTACAATTAATACAGACAGATGATAGGTAAAGAGCTAGTGCTTAAATGCGGGTTTTCTGCTTAAGTTTAGTGCATTATTCAATCCCAGGTGAGAATTCATGACTACCAGTTCTGATAGATCTCCAGTCTGGGCCGTCTGAATTTCCCTCAAATAGCCAACTTAAGGCATTTCTCCCTCCCTCCCAGATGTGGACAGCTCATCAGGGAAGTCATAGGCTCACTGCCCTTACTCATTGCCCCGAGGGAGCCCTGGCCTGTTGTTTTCTACCATTCTCTGGAGAGAGAGGCGTGATTTGAAGTCAAGACAGGAAGGTGGGTCTTTAGAAAGTGGCGGGGAAGCGCAAGCAGGCTTCCAGGCAACTTTGATGGGGGTGGGAACGAGTTGCACACTTGAGCTTTAAAGAGCAGAAAACAGACGTGAGGTGTTCAAAGCACGAGCAGCACGAAGGGCTTGGTGCTGACGTTCCTTCTAATTTGTTTTTAATTAGACATTTTTCAAGGGGGTCAGGGGAACCTGAAATGCTTCTATGAGGATCTGAATTTTAACCCACCTGCTGGGAGCCCTTTGAGGACACTGTGGCCTTCCATCCTTCTTGTTCTTTTCCTAGACAGGAGTGGAGCTGAGGGGAATCTGGAGCGGACCTTCGCAGCTTTGGGTGGAGAGAGGCTATTCTTTTGTTTCTCTCGATTGCAGCGTGGTAGGGTGTAGGGGCAGGAATGGAGGCCTGCAGGTTATATAATTTGGGGAGGCCTCTTTAAGAAGAAGAAAAAAATTGGTAGAAGAACCAGTATTTACTTAGAATGAGAAAACAGTCAAAACAAATTTCTAGAACCTTGGGAACTTAGCTACCTTTTTTTTTTTTTTTTTAAATCTCTTCAGACAATTTACAAAAATAAAAAAGAACAGCTTAAATAGAAACACTTTCGGATGACATCCTGGTGTCCCCACTCCTCCTGGAACATTCTGCAACTCCCAGAGACTCCCAGCATTACAGGGTCTCTACAGGGCTGGGGGACCCTGAAACTTAAGCTCCGTTAGCTTCGTGGGAAATCGCTGCGGGGAGGAGGTGGGACAGGCATCAGTGAGGGTGGCTGGCAGCGGGTCGCAGGGAAGAGGATGTCATGGGGGGTAATTACCCTTCCCCCCACCTTGGGAGCATCCCTGGGTTGTGGGGAGGCAGCCACCTCACAACTGATCCCATATCAAGCAGGTTGGGCATCTCCGCTCAGCAGTCTGGGGACCCACCAGCAGGTTCAGCTGGCTGAGGGCCTCTTTCAAGGCTCCTCCCACTTCATTCCAGGCTTCAAGTGGTGGCCAAGGAAGGCTCCAGATTGGAGCATTTTAAGCTTTTCTCCTGTGTGGATCCCTTTGGGAATATAGACTCTTTCCCCGGAGTCCCCTGAGAACTTCCCTCCGTGTTTCTTCTCCAGCCTAGGGGGAATGAGACTTCTGCTCTCTCTACCCATCTGGGGTAGGTCTGGGTGAGGGGACTCCATCTCTCTGCCAACCCCACCTACAGACTTCTCACAGAGGCGAGAGGTGTTGCCAATCTGACGGCCCCCCATTTTTTTTTTACTGTTTCAATATAATTTTATTAGCAGTTATTACATCAGAATTCACATTTACAGGATCCAAAGGACTATCTTAGAAAATTCTAAAGTATATGTAGTTAGATTTTAACAGTAAAATAGAACATATTCTCATTATAGCACAGCCCTTGAAAAGTCAGGAATAATACTGAGAATTAAGTACAGTTCTATCAAGAGCTAGAAATGAATTCTGTGTGCATAGTGTGACTTAAAGTTCCATGGAAGTATAATACGTCTATGGATGTGAATTTCAGTGGCAAACATCATTAACTTCCAAACAACTGACACCAAAGGAATTTCCAATCAAAGCACAAGCATGGTGGCTTTCGTTCGATGTAGAGCTGTGATAATTCTATAGAGACCCTGAATCCTTAAGTCTTGTGACATGATTTTATGCTGTGACACTAATACAAAACACATCAACTCCAATGCGTAGATTCTGACGTATCATGACAAAAATATGGCCTTTTTCTATATCAGTGTGTTTAATGACTGTCCCGACAGGACCCAAGATTACTTTCTTCTTTTACTTCTGACTCCTGGCAAGGTGGATCCCACTCCCCTAACCCCGTCCCTGTGCGTCAAGTATAAGGCCCCGCTCCCTTTCCAGGCTGGCTGGCCAGACCCTCATGTCTGCTCCAGCATCTGCAGCTGTACCTGGGAGGTGAGGCAGGCAGGCGGTCCTTGCTCGCATGGCTAATGGGGCAGGAGAGCTCGGTGTGCACCACAGACCCAGCATTTCTGTAAGACGAGGAAATCCTTCTGGGCTCTCTGGGCTTGTGCATCGGCACACATCATCAGAGGAGCTCTGCCCTGGGAAGCCTCAGATGCTGGCTCATGAGTTCTGATTTACAGGCTTTTTTTTTTTTTTTTTTTTTAATGAGTTCCCTATTTCGCTATTTTTCCTTGATTAAGTCTCCTTCAGTTGAAAACCCAAAAGGAAGGAGAAATGTGTGACAGGATTCAAGTACCGGAATGCCATCTGTGCCCCAAGCGCTCCCGAGTGCACACATGCAATTTTGCATCTCATTGCAGGGATGCCACAGACCTTTCTAAGGAAACCAAGGAGATCCTCTGAAACAACGCTTGCCAAACACGAATGGGCACGGGCATCTTGTTCGAATGCAGACCCCGACTGAGGAAGTCTGGGGTGGGGCTTGAGACCTACATTGAGTTTGCAAGTTCCTGAGCAATCTCAATGCTCCTGACCCAGAGCATCTAGACCCTCAACCACTCAAAGGCGGTCTGGCACCAGCACCGCCTAGGACCTTGTTAAAAATGCAGCATCTCAGGCCCTACCCCAGAAACCTTGGCCACCACTGAGTAGCTGACAGCCCTCTCATTTTTTCCCCCTGCAATCTCATCCAGGATTATACGATATAAACGGTTGCAGCTGTGCTGAGCAGGACTTAGTTAACTTAGAGGCTGGTCAGATAGGAAAATCACTAATTTCCCCAAGGAGCCAGGGCGATGCCACCAGCAGCTGGTCCCCCTCTGTGAGTCATTGGAAGCTGCAAACAAGACCTCGTGCAATGTTTGTGGAAGGTAATGTGGATGAATTAATGATGATGCAGGAGCCGTCGCAGAGGTGATTCTTGACGCTCTTAATTGCGCCATTTCTCAACCTTAATGCTGCCTCGCTGCCATTTCTGAATTATATGTCCACACACATCCAGAGACACACACATCATAGATTAATTCTCCCGCTCAAACTGATGAACTACCCAACACATAATTTATACTCATTTATGTTTGCCCTAATCTAGCCAAACTCTTTTCTTTCTACTCTGTCAACCAGAGTGCTTTGAGAAAATTAGTCTTTAGACGGCACCCCTGTATTCACTGTCCGTGTAAGTCCATTCCAAAGCTGTACCAGAAAATCAGGGCTGAGAAAGTTCTAGGCTCTTTGCCGACCACATTCTGATGAGGCACTTGAAGCATCCGGTTGGCTCAGTACTTTACATACTGCGGGTGGTGTTTTGTTCCATCGCAAACAAAACGTGTTCCCATCAGACTCTGCCACGCTGCTACCCCAGCACCAACCCCCCGCCCCCAACCACCACCGCCAGCCTGCACTCACTGTCCTGCTAAGCTAGTAATGCTGTTTCTCTAGTCAGCATACCTAGCTGTCTTCCTGGCTTTCCTAGTCCCACTTCCTCAGACACCTCCCCTGACTCCTGGTCACAGATGCCAAGAGACCTTGGCCGCGTTACCCGAGCCAGAGATGGCGCTCTTCTGCCCTGCCTTCCTCAAGCGCGTGGCAGAGAGACCCACAGCTTTGCTTTTGCTTCAGTGGTCCTACCCGTTGTTGGTCCTGCCGCCTCTGATTTCACGGACTTGGAGCCTGGCTTGCCCAGCCACCGCGCCCTGTGGGACACGTCCTGCCCCAGCTAACGTGTGGGGCTGTGTCCGCCTTTAATCTCAGACCCGAGTGCTCCTGGAGTCTTCCAGGCTCCTCTGGCCCTTCTGATATTGACCCAGAATTTAGATGGCTGCCTCGACACGGCTCGGCCTTCTCCTCCCCGTCTGGATTGCCAGGTTTGCGCTGCCTCTCCCAACACGTGCTGTCCTACTGTGGCTCCGGGCCTGGCAGGACCCACGCTTCCATTAGAATCCAGACATGAGCTGCCTTCTCCAGCTGAGCACCCTGCGGGGACTTAACCCCTGCGAGCCTCCCCAAGTGGAGTCAGATGGAGACAAAGGACATGGGCAGTGCGAGAAGTCATGTTCATGGCCATCTAGTGACCTGCTGTGGGATTGAGAGCGTGGATGCGGAGAAAGATTGAGGGACAGAAATGTAAACAGAGTCTAGTTCCTCCCTTTTCCACACGGTCTTGGCCCAGTGACCTTGGGTGCATCGTTTGACCATCTGGGGCCTTGGTGGCCTCATCTGTGATGAGAGGATACCGATTCTTTTCCCGATGATGGGGATTTGGAACAGATCAAACCTTGTGGTTTGATCCAGGACCCAATGACTCACCCAGGCCATGGGGTGGGTATGGGGGTGTCTGATTCACCTGGAGGAAAGTGGAATTCTTGTGAGGACCAGCAGAAAAGCTTGGTCCTCCCTCCCCAGCCCACACTCTCATTCTACTTTCTCTTCTCTCCAGTAGCCCCTGTCCTGAAGCTGCTGGTGTGGTCCAAGTGACTCCCAGAGCAATTCTGCCGGTTGGCCAGTGCGCAGGCCCTGCCATGCCAGCCGGGAGGGAGCAGGAAACAAGCCCTCTCGTTGAGCAGCCTTTCTTCAGAGCCTGTGTGAGCAAAAGCTGCCCAGCGGACGCGCAGGGCAGAAGCTGACCTGGGGGGGTGGGTCTCTGTGTTCCCTGACCCCCTTCTTCAGGCCCTCTGTCCCTAGCACAGCCCCCCTCTTAAGCCTGTGGATACCTCTGGACCCATCGGTTGTCCCCATAATGAATAGTGACAGCTCATCACATTACCAGCTTGCTCGGCTGGCAGTGAGGTTAAGGGCTGGTGAGGCTCATTAGCAGCTGCCTGCAAGGGGACTGGGCAGCACTGCTCTCCCCCTCCCGGAGCCAGCCTCTCCTTCCCAGGCCACACGCTAGCCCTTCTCTGCTGTGTGTCTCCCTCCACGAGTGTGTCGTGAACAGTTGTGAAGAGAGTCACGGTCGTTTGTCGTTGGGTAGTGGCGACAGGAGGAAAGCATGTGCATGATTTGCTTTTGAAAATGTGTAATAAATTGAAGCAATCATTTCCTCTCACTAGGATCCCAAGATGCTTTCTTGAGTAGGAGAGGAAGGGGTAGGGCCACTGGGAGCTGGGCTAACCCACCCCAGGGACGTGAGTGTGAATGTCATCCGTGATGTCTGTGGCCAGTGGAGGAAGATTGAGACCAGGACTGCTGACTGTCTTTCCTCCTGACTGTTGGCTGGGACAACGATGGATTTGTAAGGAACCCAGAGTTAGAACCAAAGAGATCCTCTGAAACAGCCTGTTTGGAACATGAATGCATGTCAGTCACCCAAGGATCTTGTTAAAATGCAGACTTTGATTCAGTAGGTCTGGAGTGGAGGCAGTTGGCAATATCCAGTTACTGGTGTGAAAGATGGGGAAATGCAGTGAGGCTTCTAGAATAAAACTACACAATGCCATCTTTAGGTAGAAGTCTGGAGGATGGATGTTTTCTTACATGGTCTCTTTTCCCAGGCCTACTAAGAGACTTTTACTAGGTCTCTTTTCCTAGACTCTTAGACTCAAGTACTCAAGGAGAAGGGCCATGCTGGTCCCCAGTGACCATGATGGAGGTGGTTACACCTGCACAGACTCACGCATGCTATTTTGGAATGACTGGCCTCCCCGTGAGACATAGTTACATCACGCTTCTCCAGAGTTAACTGAAGTCACAGATGAGTAGAAATTTAAAGCTGGAGAGGACTGTACAAAATCTCTTGCTCAATCTCCTATTTTAAAGATGGTGAAACTTAAGGCCAAAATGCTTAAACAACTGGTTTTGCCCCTGACACAGGGCCTGACCCATCAATAATGGTTGACCCAATTGATGCAATGTCCAACGTCATATCTTAAAGTCCATCAGAACAGGAGCCTTCTGTTGCAGTTTTCCAACTTTCTACACTGGGAGTTGCAGCCTCACGTCTGCAGGGCCCAGGACCTAAGGTGGCCACAGGGAGAGGGCTGGTTACGGGCCGCAGGGAGATTGGTTGGCACTTGATTTTTTCCAGAAAAGCCCAAACCCTAGAGTTTTAGGTGAAATCTGATTTTTAAATATCGGCAACCAATTCACAGTTAACATAGAGTACTGTGGAGCCCAACAAGACAAGTTGCTAGGGCAGATACACTTGCTCGTTTCCAGGCGCTAATCTTCATGAGTGTTAGGGAGTGAAAAGTAATGCTAGTTCATGTCTGTTTGGCAGAAAAGTTCACGCAGAGCCAAGGCTCAGGAAATACTCTCCCTGTTAGCTTAGTCAGAAAGAGAGTTTCTTCCCTGAATAAAGAAGGGAAGCCTGCTGACAGTCAGGACGTGGGCGATGGATCAGACTACAGAAGTCTCTCTCCCTGTAACCAGAATAAGATAAGATGTTTGAGAGATTTGACTCAGGTTGGAATGTGCTTGGAAACTGCCTTCAGGATAGTATCTTTGTTACTCCAAGTCAGATGACTGGGGGTTTGTCTGAGCTTAACTTCTCACTTAATGAGAAATCCATAAATGTTCTCATGTCTGTATACACATGGCATTAGGAAATCCAAGCATGTCATGACCATAGGACAGTTGGACCAGGTACAAACTGTAGTTTACCTGTATGTCCAATAGAGATATTTTATAAATGTTTTATCAACATACATGTGGGAAATGTGCACACAGTCTACATACAAGAAAGTGCACATAAGAATAGCAGACAATGATTTTCACAAACTTAACATAGCTGTAAAATCAGCCCCCAAAGCAAGAAAGAACATGACCAGGAGCCCCTTAAGCCCCCTTTTCTGGTTACTGACACCTCCCCCACCCCAACCCCACCAGGGTGACCACTGTCCTGACTCCCAATAGCGTAGATTATCTTTCTTTGTATACGAATTGTGTCTGTCTTCCTTTGCTCAACATTGTTGGTAAGATGAATTAATCCATACTGTGAGTAGTTACGCTACTGTATCATTGCTATGTAGTATTCCATTGTGTGTATATAACCCTATTTATCCATTCTACTATCGATGCTTTCGGTATTTTTCCATTTGGGGGTTATTACAAGTGGTGCTGCTGTGAGATTTTTGGTTGATCTCTTTGGATGAACATATGCACACATTTCTTTGGGAACAGAATGGAGGGGTCATAGGCTCTGCCTCAGTTAAGCTCTGGTAGCTGCTGTCAGTTAGCCAAAGTGAACGCACGCATTTATATTCCCACCAGCAGCGAATGAGCGTTCTGGCTGGTCCACGTCCTTGCCAACACTTAGATGTTGAAAGACAAAAACTTAGTTTTGTTTTTCATCTGGTGGAGGTGTAGTGTATCACATCACTGTTTTAATTTGCATTTTCCCGATGACTAATATTAAAGTCAAGCACTTTTTTGTATATTTAATGGCCATTGGAATATCCTTTTCTATGAAGAGTCTATTCAAATATTTTGCCCATAGAAAAGGTTATCTTTTCACTCTCCTAATGGTGTCTTTTGCTAAATAGAAGTTGTTAACTTTAACATTCACCAATTTATCTTTTTTTTTTTTTCTTTATGGTTAGCTCTTTCATGTCCTGTTTAAAAAATCTCTGTCTACTCAAGGTCACAAAGATGTTTTCCTTGAAAAGCTTTATTAATTTTTACCTTTCACATTTCAAGTAGAGACTGATGTAAGCTTCTTTTTATCTCCTAAAGATACTTTTTCTCAGGACCAGTGAAACTATAGCATGGCTGAGTGACGATGCCCCACAATGGTAGGAGCAGGGATCTGAAATCAGACTGCCAGAGTCTTCCACTTACCAGCTGTTGGACTTGAAGCAGTTGCTAAACCTTTCTGTGCCTCGTTTTTTTTTAGGGGTGATAATCCTGTCTTGCTCATGGTTTTCTTGTGACGATTAATTATGATAACCTACACTCAAGGCTGAGGACAGCACCTGACGGCAGAATGAGCATTCACTTAGGGATCATTCTTCTTATTGTTGGACTTAATTTAATAAGCTAAGGGTTGGGGCTGGGAGAATGAAGAGGATGGGGGAGGGAGGGGGAATCAGTGTTGCAAATGTTGAAGAGGGTGGAGGGGAAGGAATAGAAAGCCAGGCACTCCTGTGCATCTCTGAAGTTAGCTCACAGATCAGAGACTGTCAGTGTATAAGCCAAAAGGTTCCAAGAAGTTCGCTCTGGGAATGCAGGGTAACAACGCCCAGATGGCCAGGAAGCACCCTGCTCACAGTTATCCCCTCCCCTGGGACTGGCCCAGGGAGCAGGCCACAATCCCAGCAATGATTTTAAGCAGGAAATAGATGATGATCTATTAAACCAGTGACTCTAAAGAGCAGCTGTGCTTTGGGGAGGAACCAGCTCTGCTGACCATCCAGAAACTCAGCTCCTGGGACCCAGATTCCAAGAGGTAGATTCTCATCGGGGGCTAAGATGGTTTGTCCACAGATGGTCCTGGCGGGGAGCGGGCACTCCACCCTGAGCCCAGGAAGCAGAAACTTGAGGACCAGATCATTTAGTGAGTCAAAGAATTCCTCAAGAGAATTTCTAGAATTATGTATATCTTTTCTGCAGAAAGATTGCCAGTACATTTAGAATATCATACCCCGTAGTCCAGAGCAGGGGTCGGCAAACTTCATCTATAAAAATCCAGATAGCAAATATTTTGTGGGTCCTATGGTCTCTGTTGCTACTTCTCCATTCTGCCGCTATATCCTGAAAGCAGCCTAGACAATACGTAAGCAAATGAGCATGGCTGTGTTCCAATATAACTTTATTTATGGACACTGAAATTTGAATTTCATATAATATTCATGTCACAAATTTTTTAATTTTTCTCCAACCATTTAAAAATGTGAAAACCATTCTTCATTCAGGGGCCATACACACACAGGCAGCAGGCCAGATTGGTCCGGGGAAGGAGTCTAAATCAGTGTAGGTCAGCGGTTTTCAAAGCATGGTCCCTAGACAAGTGGCATCAGCACAACCTGGGAAGCTGTTGGAAATGAGATTTCTCAGGCTCAACCCAGACCTACTGCATCAGAAACTGGGGGTAGCCCTCCAGGTGATTCTGGTACACGGTCAACTTTGAGGATCATTGGTCTAGAATTCAAGTTCTTCCATGAACTTACTTTAAGCCAATTTTCTTGCCTTTTGTCTCTCTATATCTTTTTTTTTTTAATTGAAGTATAGATTTACCATGTTGTGTTACTTTCAGGTGTTCAGCAAAGTGATTCAGTTATATATATATATATATGTGTGTGTGTGTGTGTGTATCTCTCTCTATATATGTGTACATATATATATATATATTCTTTATTTGAATATTCAACATGGATAATGATTGTTAATAATGAGTAGTAAAAATTATTAATGAATGCTTAGAAGAGGGAAATGCCTGAAAGTCCTTCCTGTAGAACTAGCTTTTGTCTGTTATCGCTTTGCATTTTCTTTTTATCGCTAACTTCTTCATTTATGAAATTCGGAATCATTTTCATAGAATAGAGATGGCCCAGATTTTGCCCTTTGATTCATTCAATTTAGATACCCATAAATATTTATTTTAGGTTGGTCAGTGATTTTTTTTATATTATTGAAGTTTGGATTCTTCTGTCTGAAGTTCCATTTCTTCCTTTTGAAGAGGTATCAAAGATGGGTATTGAGAATATTTTATTTATTCATTTACTATCTTCATTACTTTAAAGCCTGAGGTTACACCTTCAGATTACATTTTTTAAAACTATGAAAATGATGGATTCATAAAAATAGCAATAGTATGCTACTGGAAAGAGGGATTTTGGTCCTCGGGCCTTGTAGTCCGCTAATGGGCACTTCCCTTAGTCCAGGGCAGGTAGAGTATTAAAGGGGGGCCCTGAACAAAAAACAGCCTATCATAAATTCCCTGAAGCATAAAACTGAGAATCAGTAACAGGAGATGATCTCAATTGCCAAAAGAACATATTCAGAGACTGATGACTTTCTGATGTGACCAGGTCTTCAAATATACTCATTTGCCCTAAGGATTTTATTAAGTGGCTTCTAGGATGAGTTCTATTTTGTATGTCTGAAATAGACTCGTATGTCAGAATATTGTGGGGTTTTTAAAAAATATGTAATGGATAAATGACAAGCTACAGTTCTCAGTGTTAACAATTTCTCTGTAAAGCAACTTCTATTTTTAGACTGAAGTATAGACACGTTGATAAATGTAAATGATGAGTAATAAGCATGATTACCCCTAGTATTTGAAAAAGTAATTATTAAAGCAATGCTAACATACCAGAAAGTCTGTTATATTTAATGTGTGTAGATACAAATGAAAGTACCTGTAATAGTCGGTATTTATTTATTGATTTAATGAATCTAATGCTGATAGATAAGTGGATTTTTAAAGTAAATAACTGTTAATACAGCAGACCCCAATCCCACAATACCATTTTTGTGTATATATATTCTTTTTCAGATTCTTTTCCATGATAGTTTATTACAAGATGCTGAATGTAGTTCCCTGTGCTATACAGTAGGACCTTGTTGGTTATCTATTTTATATATACTAGTGTGTATCTGCTAATCCCATGCTCCTAATTTATCCCTGCCCCCTTCCCCTTTGGTAACCATAAGTTTTTGTCTCTCTATATCTTCTTGCATCAGATAAGATTAACCTGCCACCCTAAACCCCTTCTGAGAAGCCCTTTCCCATAGCTGCTTGTTGAGGCAATGGCTCCAGCAAGTTACTGGCAGGTGTCCACGTTCTCTACCACACGTGTCCAATTTGACCAGTACTGGAAACATGGCCAAAATCTGGTTGGCAACCGGTATCTGTCATCAAGGCTAATGAGGTTCACCTTTGTGAGGATTTCAGCTGGACGCGTAGGTAGGAAGTCATTCATTGCTGCGGGGAGCCAAAGTGAGAAAAAAAAAATGCAGAGAGAGAGGACAATACACAGCTTTCATGAGGCAGAAGATGTGAGGACGCAGAAGCCATGCGTACGCTGAAATCGTGAGGGTGACGGGGAGTCAGCTGAAGCTCGGCGTCCCAGGGAAGGATCCAGAGGCAGAGGAGAGCTGAGTCAATTCACAGCCAAGCACTAGGGTGGAGATCAGAAAACATCCCCCCCGAAGGAGCTGCAAGGAAACTTGGTCACTAAGCTGCTTTGTGCCCTGAAACACGTCTGCCTTCTGAGCCTGGGGAGTCCCAGGTCCCTGAAAGATTTCCGGTCCCATGTGAGTCCTGCCAATAAGCAGGGTGGGGCGTCCATTCCTTGGCACCAAAAGAGTAGAGCACACCCTCAATGGACAGAACATTCCAGCCTCACTCACGTGTTGAGTCTTCCCTTAACACCCCGCAGTTTCTCTGTTCAGGCTGATCGCCCCTCCCTTCCCCTCCTCTGTGCACCTGAATCTTATTCTTCAAGACCTCCCTTAAAGGGAATCTTCCCAACTAAATGCTCCTTGATCCTCTTGCACTTCCTCCCTGCCTGGTTAATCCTTCTTTCCCCCAGAGCCAGCATCCTGTTACCAGCAGCCCTCTGCATTTCGTTCTGCCATTTTAAAAGTTACCCACTGCAGGTCTGCTCAAGCGACTTGAAGACTTGTGTCCTTGCCGTTTCCAGCTCAGGACTTGCACATGGTCAAGGTTTAACCAGAGTTGGGGGAGGTCAGAGAAGGTCTGATCGTCCCTCTGTCTCTGGCATGACCTCTGCATCCTCAGCAGCCACGGCCAGAGGACCACAGTCCAGAGAAGTGACGAGATTTGACAACACTGACATGAACAGCACTTGAGGACAGGAAGGACCAGATGTCCCTGGTGGGTCCCCTTTCCAAAGCCCAGTCTCCTTCACACTTCTAAATCCCTTCTCCACACTTCAGCTGAGGGGACCTGAGAGAATTTCAAGGGCTTTCAATGACCATTTGCAATTAACTGTATGGGAAATATCTCCAGTCAGCTAGTGCTGGCACGTTTCCAGGGCTGTCACCCACCTGCTCTGGAGCAATCAGGCTTAATTATCTTGTCTTTTCTTTCTTTTTTAAATGTTAATCTCATTTTCGAGGGTTTCTGTAAACAAGTAGGTAAGCAGAGATTTTAATTTGAATGTAGCAGATTTGGACAAAGCAACTGTATTTTACGAACAACTCAAAGGTTTTAAAAACCTCAGCTGAGTCCCATAGTTAGTAGTTCGTATAGGTCCTGCATCTCCTTCTAAAATGACTAGAATCACTCCCAGGGAGCAGGCACGTGGATCACCAGAGAGGGAAGCTCACTTTTTCGCTTGTTTTGACCACCATGGAGCACAAAAGAGGAGCTGGGGAGGGGACAGTCGGTGTTTTGTTTGGGTTCAACCTCTCCAGACCCAACAATAAACTCACTGAACTAAACAGCTGTTTAATAGTAACTCAGGGCTGCTTAGGAAGGGAGCAAGATGCAGCACAGAGTTTCACAATCTAGTTCCACGGATGGTTAGCAGGTGTTGGGAGTGAACGGCTGGTGTTTCTGCCTGCCTCCCCGTCTGTTTTCCCTCTGGGAATGGGCAGCCTTATTTTTTTCAGGAATCAGTCCTCTGCCATCCAGGGAGGCTGAGCCCTCAAAACCCAGCTCCAGATTCAGGTGGCTGATCAACTGTCCTGCATTGTCTGACTACAGTTGTTGGCTTGGGATGGACAAAGGTCCAAGGCCGGGCCAAGGAGAGGCAACCAGGCGATGTTTTCTGGAACCTTAGGCTAAGGGCAGCTCTCTCTCTGCGGCGGTGTTAGGTTCTAAGCATGAGTATCCTGTGCTGTCAGCAGCTCTGTTGTTCCTTCAAGAGAATGAAGGAAAAACAAAGGAAAGCGGAGGAGAGAGAGGGAGAGGTTGAGAGAGACAGAGAAGGGGAGAGAAATAGTCCTAATTGAGTTGATACCTTCATCAAGCTATGTCATTGACTTTTCAGTTATTTGGCCAGTAATTCACTTTTTCCCTCCCTGATCCTATTCAACTTATGTGTATCACAACTCAAAGAGTTCTGTAATATAATACTGTATAAATATAGTATTACAGGTAAAGGTTTTCAAGGTCAAAACTTGGGACTTAACTGTTTATTGTCAACCATATGTGAGCAGTCAAACCCCATTTCAATGGAAGCTCCCTTGAGAGCCTGAATGAGAAATCAAAGTAGGACTAATCTTATGGAGGGGACAGCTTCTTGTTACCTTTGTTCCTCCCCTGCCCTGGGGCACCTGTAACCTTTTTCTTCAGCATCCTCTAGAATTTGAGCAGGGACATATATACACTGATGTGTATAAAATAGAGAACTAATAAGAACCTGCTGTATAAAAATAAAATAAAATGCAAAAATTCAGTAAATAAATAAAATAAAAAGAATTGGAGCAGTGACCTCGGAGCTGCTAGCCTCTCAGGCACTTCCCTGAGCCCAGAGATGACGTGGCTGCATCTTGGCTGCCTGGGGTCCACAGCATCCCTCTCCCACTTGGCAGCAGTGCAAAGGGTGCTATTCTGCCCATAACCGGCTGGCTGCGTGAACTTGGGAAAGGCACACTGCTACCCTCTATCTGTGCTTCCCCACTGCGAGGTGCAAGGCTGGCTTTGGCGTGGTTCCCGGGGTCTGACCTGTGATGCCAGCTGACCTGTGTGTGACCCCTTTGGGTCCTTGTGTTGCTCTTGCCCGGTTCCAGCCTCTTTGCCCAGGGGCCTCACGCCGACTCACAAGAGATCTCAATTGCCCCTTCCCTCTCAGCTTTGGTTCTGCAGAGCTCCTGGTGCTTCCCTCCCCAAACCAGCCTGGCTTCAGGATCCCACACTCCACTGTACCTATTTTTTTTTTTTTGCCATACGCGGGCCTCTCACTGTTGTGGCCTCTCCTGCTGTGGAGCACAGGCTCCGGACGCGCAGGCTCAGCGGCCATGGCTCACGGGCCCAGCCGCTCCGCGGCATGTGGGATCCTCCCGGACCGGGGCACGAACCCGTGTCCCCTGCATTGGCAGGCGGACTCTCAACCACTGCGCCACCAGGGAAGCCCCACTGTACCTATTTAACTGTTACGTTAAGGTTTGGGCTTCCTTCGGTCCTTGGCGCCACTTAGAAAGAAGAGAGAATTTGCTGGAAGTGAGATCCTGGTTTCCGGAGGTCAGGAGGAGCATGGAGGGAGACTGGGGTCGGCACGTGCTCCCAGCCTTGGGAAAGGGGCCGAGGAGGAGCTGGATAGAAGGCACTGCCCCTGTTACCACTGACATTATTGCACAATTGAAAAGTGAGCAAGAAAAGAAACGCTTGGTGTGTATTTGAAGCAAGACAAGAGAAAAGCTTGTCACAGGACTGGTCCTTCCGGGCCGATGCAGCCTGGCCTTTATGTGGGGAGAACTGAACTTTAAGTCTTCACGTGAGTCCGCAGGGGTGAGGAAGATGTTGTGCCCTTAGCGGGCTGGATTCTGGGGCATCTGTCCACCCCACGTGATACGGTGCAGCTGGCCATCCTGGCTGTGTGCTCGGTTCTGAGCATCTCCTGGGTACTGCCCAGTGTGCTGTGGGATCGATAAACATTTAAATGTCATGCTTCCAGGAGCGATCCGTCATAGTAAGTGTTGTTCAGTAAATGTCACCAGAGGGTAACAAAATCTTTCCTACACAAGGCCCTCTGGCCACCACTTCCCCTCTTGACCGTCCCGCTAGGATCATTACAGGGCCTCTCCTGGCTTCAAATTTAATAGCAAAAGATGAGGGCCTGCTACTGGGCTTGGAACCAAGCGGGGTCTTTTTCCTGGAGCGCCAGCACCCAGGAGCTGGCTTCCTAATGCTGTGTACTTTGTGGTAACCATTAGTGCTGTTTGCCATTTCTGGTTCTTTACTTCCAGAGCTGGGTAGGACTGTATCTCCTGACCCCCTGTGACTGGATGCATCTAAGTAAATAATTCTGACCAATGCACTGTGAACAGAAGTGACATGTGTCACTTTTAGACCAGAGCATTTAACTGCTGACACAAGACCCTCTCCAGATCTCTTTTCCTTCTGACATGATAAAGCAGGATGCTTAATATACTGGCTCCTCATTAGCCTGGTTCCTAAGTGACTCCAGGGAGCTGAGCCCTCTTCAGTGGACACACAGCGTGAACAAGCAATATATGTTATTGTTTGAACCTAATGAAAGTTGAGGTGTTTTTGTTACTGCAGCATAACCTAACCTATTCCGACTGATACAGGCTCCAAATTCCTGAGATATGTGAGAGAAAGGAGCAGTTGCCAACCTAATCCTTCCTCTTGCCTGCCCTAGGCATCTAAAAGAACTATATAAACTTTGCAGCAGGAATGAAATCTGCCCTTTTAGTCTAAAAATGGCTGTTTTTGCAGCACTGGAGAGATTTCTGGCATGTCTCCAGGAGAGTCCTAGCACACGGGGAAAGAAAGCACCTTCCTGGGTCCATCAGTTTTCATTCCCAAGCAGAGCTGGGGGAAGCTTCTTTTCTTGGGCTGGAAAGTTGGACTGAGGAAGCTGTCAGTGTTGTCTCAGGACCCGAGTGGAGGTATGACTGCTCTTTCATTTGCTGTTCCTGGAAACGTGTCCAGAAAACGTGTCGGGCTTGGGAAAGTGACATATGGTAGGGTTGTGCCTGTAACGTTGGCCCAGAGAGTTTGAATGAGGACACGAGGTCACCCAGCGTTCCTCCAGAAGGCAGCTTCGGTCTCCAGGTCCCAGCCTCCGCTGGCAGCTGGGAGGCTGGGCCTGCCAGAGCTGCGGGGGGATGTAGGCGTGTGCATCAGGATGTGGGAGGGGACGCTGAGGAGGCAGGCATCACCTCGTGTCCGGCCAGAGAGGCTGCCCGGGGCGCTGTTTCCAAGATGCAAGGGGAAGGAAAATGCGGACTAAGGGCAGAGGCTGGGCCTCCTCTGGCTGTCCCAGCCCTGCTCCTAGGCAGGGAGTGTCCTCTGTTGGGTAAAGGGTGGTCCCTTCCCTCCAGCACGGAGGGCACCAAGACTGGTACTTCTAGCTCAGCTCTGCCTCCAGATCACTGTAAAGATGCACAGGATGGACAAGGGATGGACGGTGGATGCTGGCATTGCAGGATTTCAGAGCTGGCCTCCAAGAGCCCTTCTGTGAAGTGCCTTCGCCGCTGCTGTAAAGCCCTCAGCGACATTTCCAGCAGGGCTGCAGCCTGTGCCTTTCAGAGTTCAGTGCCAAAACTTGAGGCAGAAGGCAGGAAGGACAGCTCTCTCCTAGTACCTAGGAGGAGGGCGTTCAGATGAAGGACGGAAGCCGTCCTTCTGGCAGGAGCTGTCACTGTCACCTGCTGGTCGCTCAGGAACACTGTCTGCCTGTTAGACACTGCCTGAGTCACATCCCTGAGTGCACCTGTCTGCATCTGTTTACCTGTGTGGTTCACAACCAGTACCGCCAAAGGGGTGCCTCTGCACAGGCGAGATGGCACAGAAGATGTATTGATATTTTAAGCTAGATTAGCTGTGAGCATTCTGAAGGGCCAAGCGTTCTCCAGGGGCCGTCTCTCTCTCTTCCTTGCCCACCTCCCACTAGCAGCAACTACATCGGAAAGTCATCACTGGCTACCTCACTTATCCAGCAACAGGAGTTCGGGGTTTGCTCGTGGCCCTAGATCCTGGGCTACTTGGAATTCGAAGCAGGCTCTCCCAAGTTAACTCTCACATCCTAGCAGTGTCGCTTTTTATTCTTTTCATGACAATACCTTTCATTTGCAGAACGCTTTATACTTTCACATCTGTTATTGCATTCACTTCTCACAGGCTTTTCAAAAATTGCAAGATGAATTTCCATAGTGTACATACATACAGTATTTGCAGTTCCTTTCCCACCACCAGGAAAACCAAAACCATTTACACAAGCATCCAGTTACAGATGTCACGGCTCTTTGTAAACACAATAGAGTGATAGTTTTATTCTTTTCCATCTCCTCTTTCTTCCCCTGCTTTTCCATGATGTGTTTTACCCTTTTAAAATGTCCTCCTGATTATATTATATCCATTCCCACTTCTGGGTTCCTGTTGTCTCAAGAAGTATTTTAGCCCAATATCCTTATTCTTTGTTCTTGTTTTACCCTCTTTCCTTTCAACAGGGCACTGTAAACCCTTTTTTAAAAAAATTGCAGCTTGCTTTTATTCTCCCCAGCCTGCCCTCCCCCCAATATTTCTCAACTTGTTCCAAAACTCATGTAACATTTTCAGATGGCCAGTGTTTTCCTGTGTACTCTCTTTGGGTCCCATGGGTTTTTCTTTCCTCAACCCTCTTAAAATAGAACTAGGCATTCATTCAGTCAGTCAGTCAACTATTCAACCAATGTTTATTGAGCATCTTCTTTGTGCTAGACATGGTGCCAGGCACTGGGGATACAGCAGCGAGTGAGGCAGGCATAGTCGCTGCCTTCATGATGTCTTATTTTTATAGGAGAGACTAAAAAAGATTTAAATAACTGAAAATCATTATGTCAGATAGTGATATATGCTCTGAAGAAAAATAAAGCAGAGTAAGGTTATAAAGAGTAATGGGGGCTGGGTATTTTTTTTTTTTTTTAATGGTTAAGGAGGCTGCTTTGAGGCAGTGAGGTTGAAGCAGAGACCTGAAGGAAGCAGTGGAAGGCCCTCCCTGCAGGTGGAAGAAGCACCATATGTGAAAGCCTGAAGGTGAGAGGGTGCAAGGAACACAGAGGAGGCCAGTATGGCAAGGAACACAGAGGAGCCCCGTGAGTGATGGGGAAGGGGGAGGAGGTAAGACTGGACAGGTGGGCTGAGGGACTTTTAGGTCACAGTCAGACTCTGGAGTTGATCTAAGTAGGTCGAGACTCACTGGACGGTGAAAAGCAAGGAGTGACATAGTCTGGTTCATGTTCTACGTGGATCACTCTGACTCCTGGGTGAAGAATTGAAAACATGCAGAATTGGAAACAGAGAGTTCAGGCAGGAGGCCATGGCAGAGGTCCAAGAAAGATAATGGTACACTGAACAGGATGGTACTGGTAGAGGTCTCTAGAGAAGTGATTGGATTCAAGCTGAACCTTGAAGGTAGAGCTGATGGTAATTGCTCACGGGCCACACTTAGACGATGAGGATGTTATTGGTGTCAGTAAAACTGGATGAATGGCGTTACCGTGAACTGAGGTGAGGAGATCGGTGGAGGAAAAATGCATGGGGGACGACAGGAAATCAAAAATTCACGTTTAAACCTATTAGGCTTCATACAAAAATGGAGATGTGGGAAGAAAGCAACTGGATAACTAAGGGAGATATTGAGGCCAGGAATACAGACCAGGGGATCATCAGGTTATAAATAAAGTTTAAAGCCATAGGAGCAGATGGGATCACCAGGGAGTGGGATAAGTGAGGAGGGAGGAGAAGGGCGGTCCAAGGACTTAGCCTTAGGGAACTTCAAATTGTAAAGGTTAAGAAGAAAAATGGGAACCAGCAGAGAGGATTTAAAAGTAGCCAGTGATGTGGGAGGAAAATCAGCAGAGTGACGGCTCCCAGAAGCCAAGTGAGAAAAATATTTCAAGAAGGAGGACATGATTAGTAGGGCCAACTATTGTGCACCCCATGACACCACAAATCTTCTCATCTGCATCCCCAAGTTGAAGGGAGTCCTGGGAAATATTAGGGAGCACAGCAAACACAATTTCTTCTCCTCAGGGCTTCTTTTTTTTTTTTTTTTTTTTTTTGATGTGGACCTTTTTTTTTAAAATTCTTTATTGAATTTACTACAATATTGCTTCTGTTTTTTATGTTTTGGCTTTTTGGCCATGGGGCATGTGGCATCTTAGCTCCCCGACCAGGGATTGAACCCACACTCCCTGCGTTGGAAGGCGAAGTCTCAATCACTGGACCACCAGGGAAGTCCCAGGGCTTCTGTCTCTTGTAATAAAAAGCATCTTAACTAAAACTGGTGCATAGAGAATATTTTGGTCTTGCCCCTTCTCCACCATAACTTTGCTATTACTGTTGGCGTTAATGTTTCAATGCATAATTTTGAAGTTAGTGTGATTTTAGAAAATAGGAAGGTAGATCACCTGTTACACATCTATCTTTTTTCACCCTTAAGTTCACGATGCATCTGTATCTGGTGGGAACACTAATATCCATTGAAGCCTTTTGCTCTACAGCTCAGGTCTTCAGTTTAAGGAGATTTTTCTTTTATTTAATCATTGGTATTTGCTTCTGCTCTATTTGTCTTATTTCTTCCACTGAATACACCATTAAATGTATTTAGGATCTCTCTTTTATCTATTTGTAGCATCAACCCTTTTATAATTTTTATTTTTTCCTTTTCCTTTTGATTCTGAGTTCCTCAGAATTGTCCTCCACATTGCTAATGTGATTTTTTTGCACTGAGTCTTTTTTAAATTTTTTATGCAATTAAAAATATCTATTTTCACATGTCTAAAAGTTCTGTGCTTATCTCATCGAGTTCCCTTTTTATAACTCCCTCTTAGCAGCTGCCTTTTGATCTCACTGTGTTGTCTTTTGTTTTAACATTGTTGATAATACAAGATAAATGTTTAAAATTTATGTCTGTTTCCTGCAGTAAATCTTTTTAAAAACTGTTCTTCTATTGCTTTGTAAGTATTATACTATCCATCTGTGTTTAGGATCTTTTCATAGGTCCCATATTATTTTGTTTCTATTTTTTCATCTTTGAACAACAAAGCTTCTGTCTGTGTCTAGAACTTTTTTACCAAACTACATGAGTACTGAAATCATCTCATCTCAATGTCTTAAGCTTGAGGGTAGCCTGAGGACTTGACACCTGCAGCTATGGACAGTACAAGAAGGGCAATTTCATGAATAGGCAGTGTCTTTTCTGGATAGAGCCACCGAGCTGGGTATTTAGTTGTCAAATGATCCCATTCCTGGTCCATCATGTCTGGATGAGCTGTATTGTTCTGTGGGGTAACGGGGTGTTTGTTGCAGTCTCCAGCCCATTGTTTGGTGTAACTGCCCACACCTTGGACTATCCATGTGGCTGCCCTTGAAATTCTCCATTGTTCTTTCAGGTACTGCTACCCTCCACATCAAGAAGAAACTTCTCACTCAGCAACACTGTGACCACTTGTGTTATATTCGACAAACAGAACTCCCTAGGGTTCATCACATTTTCATTTGTTTTGTGTTAACCCACACATAACACATACCTCACACATAAGCCTCCATATGTTAACCCAGTGCTCCTTCCTATTCTGGGAATATATCTTTTTTTTTTAACATCTTTATTGGAGTATAATTGCTTTACAATGTTGTGCTAGTTTCTGCTGTATAACAAAGTGAATGAGCTATATGTATACATATATCCCAATATCCCCTCCCTCTTGCGCCTCCCTCCCACCCTCCCTATCCCACCTCTCTAGGTGGTCACAGAGCACCAAGCTGATCTCCCTGTGCTATGCAGCTGCTTCCCACAAATTATCTATTTTACATTTGGTAGTGTATATATGTCAATGCTACTCTTTCACTTTGTCCCAGCTTACCCTTCCCCCTCCTTGTGTCCTCAATTCCATTCTCTACCTTTGCGTCTCTATGCCTGTCCTGCCCCTAGGTTCATCAGAAACTTTTTTTTTTTTTTTTAGATTCCTCATATATGTGTTAGCATATGGTATTTGTTTTTCTCTTCCTGACTTACTTCACTCTGTATGACCAACTCTAGGTCCATCCACCTCACCACAAATAACTCAATTTCGTTTCCTTTTATGGCTGAGTAATATTCCATTGTATATATGTGCCACATCTTCTTTATCCATTCATCTGTCGATGGACACTTAGGTTGCTTCCATGTCCTGGCTATTGTAAATAGTGTTGCAATGAATGTTGTGGTACATATCCCTTTTTGAATTATGGTTTTCTCAGGATATATGCCCAGGAGTGGGATTGCTGGGTCATATGGTAGTTCTATTTTTAGTTTTTTAAGGAACCTCCATACTGTTCTCCACAGTGGCTGTATCAATTTACATTCCCATCAACAGTGCAAGAAGGTTCCCTTTTCTCCACACCCTCTCCAGCATTTATTGTTTGTAGATTTTTGATGATGGCCATTCTGACTGGTGTGAGGTGACACCTCATTGTACTTTTGATTTGCATTTCTCTAACGATTAATGATGTTGAGCATTCTTTCATGTGTTTGTTGGCAATCTATATATCTTCTTTGGAGAAATGTCTATTTAGGTCTTCTGCCCATTTTTGGATGGGGTTGTTTGTTTTTTTTGATATTGAGCTGCATGAGCTGCTTGTAGATTTTGGAGATTAATCCTTTGTCAGTTGCTTTGTTTGCAAATATTTTCTCCCATTCTGAGGGTTGTCTTTACATCTTGTTTATGGTTTCCTTTGCTGTGCAAAAGCTTTTAAGTTTCATTAGGCCCCATTTGTTTATTTTTGTTTTTATTTCCATTTCTCTAGGAGGTGGGTCAAAAAAGATCTTGCTGTGATTTATGTCATAGAGTGTTCTGCCTTTGTTTTCCTCTAAGAGTTTTATAGTGTCTGGCCTTACATTTAGGTCTTTAATACATTTTTAGTTTATTTTTGTGTATGGTGTTAGGGAGTATTCTAATTTCATTCTTTTACATGTAGCTGTCCAGTTTTCATTTTCATTCTTTTCTCCATTGTATGTTCTTGCCTCCTTTGTCAAAGATAAGGTGACCATATGTGCGTGGGTTTATCTCTGGGCTTTCTATCCTGTTCCATTGATCTATATTTCTGTTTTTGTGCCAGTACCACACTGTCTTGATTACTGTAGCTTTGTAGTATAGTCTGAAGTCAGAAAACCTGATTCCTCCAGCTTCGTTTTACTTTCTCAAGATTGCTTTGGCTATTCGGGGTCATTTGTGTCTCCATACAAATTGTAAAATTTTTTGTTCCAGTTCTGTGGAAAATGCCATTGGTAGCTTGATAGGGATTGCATTGAATCTGTAGATTGCTTTGGGTAGTATAGTCATTTTCGCAATGTTGATTCTTCCAATCCAAGAACATGGTATGTCTCTCCATCTGTTTGTATCATCTATAATTTCTTTCATCAGTATCTTATAGTTTTCTGCATATAGGAAGGTTTATTCCTAGGTATTTTATTTTTGTTGCAGTGGTAAATGGGAGTGTTTCCTTAAATTCTCTTTCAGATTTTTCATCGTTAGTGTATAGGAATTCAAGAGATTTCTGTGCATTAATTTTGTATCCTGCTACTTTATCAAATTCATTGATTAGCTCTAGTAGTTTTCTGGTGGCATCTTTAGGATTCTCTATGTATAGTATCATGTCACCTGAAAACAGTGACAGTTTTACTTCTTCTTTTCTGATTTGGATTCATTTTATTTCTTTTTCTTCTCTGACTGCTGTGGCTAAAACTTCCAAAGCTATGTTGAATCATAGTGGTGAGAGTGGGCAACCTTGTCTTGTTCCTGATCTTAGAGGAAATGGTTTCAATTTTTCACCATTGAGAACGATGTTGGCTGTGGGTCTGTCATATATGGCCTTTATTATGTTGAGGTAGGTTCCCTCTATGCCCACTTTCTGGAGAGTTTTTGTCATAAATGGGTATTGAATTTTGTTGAAAGCTTTTTCTGCATCTGTTGAGATTATCATATGGTTTTTATCCTTCAGTTTGTTAATATGGTGTATCATATTGATTGACTTGTGTATATTGCAGAATCCTTGTATTCCTGGGATAAACCCCACTTGATCATGTTGTATGATCCTTTTAATGTGCTGTTGGATTCTGTTTCCTAGTATTGTGTTGAGGATTTTTGAATCTATGTTCATCAGTGATACTGGCCTGTAGTTTTCTTTTTTGTGTGACATCTTTGTGTGGTTTTGGTATCCGGGTGATGGTGGCCTGAAGGATTCCTCCAGCGATCTTGCATTTCACTACACTCCTGAGTGAATCTCAATATATCTCACTAGGTAAGTATTGAATAAATAAATGAGGGAGTTCATGTTACGTAGCTTGCAACTTCCAGGTAAAATAATGCTAAAGTGTTGGGAGAAACTGAATGTCAAGGTGGTAAAGTTATAGAAAAATTCAACACATTCTGCAAGAGAGAAATAAAAGGTCAAGAAGGACAGTGTACAACATATTCATTTTTTCCCATGAGAATGTGAACCCCTTGAAGATTGAGGCAGAGACTGTTTTTCTCATCTCTAGCTAAACCTTCCATAGTGCTTGGCATGTAGGAAGCACTCAGTAAATATTGTTGGATTGATGAAAAACTTAGCTTTAGTTTTAAGTTTATCCCCAAAGCCCTATGAGCTCAGGAACAGCTGAGGTGAAGTCCTATAGTCCCAGTTGAGATGAAGACATAACCAGAGGTGATAAACCTAGAAAAGAGACTGACGTGTCTATGAGAGGACATGACAGCTGCTGTCGGTTACTGAAACAACTTCTAAGCAGCAGAGGGTAAAGACTTGATCCGTGATGTTGCAAAGGGGAGAACCAGGACCAATGGGGGGTGGATTTGGGGTTCACTTTGGGAAAAGCTATTCAGCCATAGACTGGACTGTGAACTCTCCCTCAGTGTTTAAGCATGGTCTGAGTCAGATTCAAAATATTCAAAGGGAGAAGAGACAGTGGTTCAGTCCTAACTGAAGTTGACCCTTAAAATGAACAAGTCAATGTTTAAAGCAATCTAGAAACCTTGTCAATTTTGGCTCAACTCAATAGGAAATTTTAGGAACCAAACCATGGAAAATAAACCTTTGTAGGAAATGTGCTAATAAAAATTACTCTTTATTATTCATATTCCAATGGGTGGTTCCTTATAAACCTTCCAAGGGTTTAAGGCCAGACTGTAAAAGCTAGAGTAGCAGCTGGAATGTTCATAATCTCCATTTGAGGCACTTGGGTACAGGTGTGGAGCCTGCGAGCCTGGTGGTTCTTAAAGTATGACCCCTGAACCAGCAGTATCGGCAATCATGTGGGAATTTGTTAGACTGAAAATTCTTGCGCTACTGCAGATCTACTTTGTCAGTAACTCAAGGGTAGGGCCCAGAAATCTGTGTTTTAGCAGGATGTCCAGGTGATTCTGATGCAGTCTAAAGTTTGAGAACCACTGATTTAGACCATTTCTCTAATTCCCCTTCTAAATCTAAGAGCCTGTTTCATCAATACAAATTCCATGATCATAAGCTCCTTGCAGATAGAAACTATGCCTCATATTTTTCTTGGTTACTTACAAAGACCTACAGTCTAGCACATATTAGATGAACAAGAAGAAACCAGATGTTGATGTAATTCCAGATGTTGGACCATCTCAAAAGACTTGAAATCCCATCTTCAAATTACAGAGACAGACATCTCTTTTATATCTTGCCCTTCCTGGGCCTTCCTTGAGGTTCAAGAATTAATCAGATAGGATTTTACTCAGTTGTCCATCCAAAAGATCTTGCAAGATCTCCTAGTGGGGGGGCAGTCCTTAGAAGATCAGGTCCATGTGAAGAGTTAGTACTCTTATCACTTTAGGATTAGATTTACATATGACCAATTTGTGTTTATTTGATTTTCACATACTTCCTGGAAGGAACATATGTTATAAAACTTTAAGTTCTCATTTGATTGTCCTGTACCTGGATGGCAAATGCAATGATCAGCCAAGTTGGAAGATGTTACAAAGAGTCAGAAAGGACCCTGGATGTAATTTAGAGACCTTCCTTTCATAGATGTACCACCCGAAGCCCAGAGAAGGGGAGTGCTTTGCCCAGGGTTGCACAGCTATTAATGGTACATCCAGGATTAGACCTGAGATCTTCTGAGTCCAGGTCAGAGCATTTACCCTGACATTAGAAATTCCCATAGTAGGATAAGTGAGGTACATCTCCATTGAAAAATCCTAAATAAAAGTAAATGTCAAGTTGGTTTTTAGAGTTTAGCAACATTGGTATATGCAAATTGCATGTCTCTATTCAAAAGATACGGCATGTCTCCATTAATCTTCTCTATTGTTACTTTAAGTAGAAATGACTAGTCATGTATTTCACTAACTGAAGCACACTGAATGGAAAATAAAATCACTGCCCCAGAGACCCTTCTGACACTAATGTATGCATGTTTATCTTTGCCTCCACATTCTACTAGACAGCTGTGTCTGTGGGGATGCTTCTAAAAGTGTTTTCAAAGAGGAGAAAGCCATGCTTACGGCTCTGGCTAGATCTGACTGGTAATTGTTTAATCATAGATGGGACTGAAAGGACCCATGGTGATAGTTCATAAACTAGATTCTAGAGCCGCTGGTTTGCCCACTGCCAGGACCAGGTTCTCTGGGCACCAAGTAGGTACTCGAGAAAGGAAATGACTTTGAAGCTCCTACCATTTCAGATGCTTTATATATTTGAATTCATTCACTTAGTGAATTTTTATTAGAAAGGCCCTGAAGCCTAATGAGTGAGAACAGAAGTGCTGGAGTCAGACTGAATTCTAACCCTGGCTCCCCCTGTCACTTGCTTTGTGGTCCCACACAAGTTACTTATGCTCCCTGAGCCTGACTTTCCTCATCTGTAAAATGGGGTCTATCAGTTAGTTAGGACTCAGAGAAGCAGAACCACTCTATCATCTATCTATCTATTTATCTACATACATACCTACCTATCTATCCAGGATTTGGTGTTTTCCATCGTGGGATCTGGCTAAACAGTTTCTGCAAAGTCCTTGCCTTTTTTTCCAATGCTGGTACTTGAGATCTGCAGAGCTGGCAGACAGATGTAAGCAGAGAAGAACAGGGTCGAGTTGGAAGCCATGGACATGAAGAGGAACCCGCTAAAACCAACCTGAACCTGTGTTCGCGCTGCCTCCAACTTCAGTGAAGCAGGTGTCCTGCAAGAGAAGCTGTCCCCCTTCATCACACAGCTAAACACACACCTGACACCAGGAAATGCAGAGCCGAAGGAGGGTCCAGGGGAAGGTGGAGCAGCTGCAAGACCCACAGCTGCCCCACGCCAACGTGCCATGCGAAAGAGTAAAAACAAAATGGCAGCCCCACTCGCACCCCCCCCCCCCCCCACCCGCTTCACTTCTGCCCTCAAATCCCATGGCCCATCCCAACCGGAAACACTCTGTGAGGGACTCTGGGAAATGTAGTCCAGCCTGGCCAGGTGGGCGCTCACAGAACCACACGGTGGGGCTAAACACAGGACCACTCTGCAGGTTTGTTCCAAGGACTCACAAGTGTGGCACCTGGGACAGTACAGTGTGATTATGATGATGACATGTGGTTCCCGCTATGAATGACAGGCTATTTTAGGTATCAAAGAAGCCAGAAATATATCCCCAGTCCCTGTTCTCAAGTTCCTTACGTTCTAACACGAGAGAGCACGTGCAGGTGAGACATTATAATTTTAACAGTCCTCCACAATTATGATGTCTCGGGAGCTGGTCTGTTCTGAATGGGCCAGTTTTAGAGAGCTTGCCCTTCATGTCGAAACCCTTTCTTACTTCAGTCGTTTCCATTGAACATCTTCTACAAATGCATTTTACATTTTCTGACATCTTATGTAGAGTGAAGGGAACCATTTAAGCTTTCCTTTATGACTCAGAGTCATCACTGGGAGTGTCAGTTATTCTGTTGTTTTATAATGGGACCGGTTGTATTTGGGGCATTTTGGGCTGATGCTAAATGGCCCCATGATTGGTATTGTTCTTTCTTGCCTTCAGCAGGCATTTCTTACTGTTTTCACTCTTCTTGCCTATGGCGGTATTTCTCCCTTCTTTTAATTTGCTGCTTCCATTCTGCTATAGACTGAGAAGCCAACTAAGTTTGTTAAAACTGAGTGCCAAACACAATAAAATGAACCCTGATGAGAACCCAAGAAAAACTCATTTTGTTGCATTAGTTTTCCCTTTCTTAGGAAAAATGCAATTTCAGTGTCCCCATAAGTAGTGTTTCTTTCGTTGTGTAAGTTACTAAATAAAGAACAAGAGTTTACTTCCATACAAAATGGAGGCACTCCCAGCAAGTGAGGCCATGTGGTGCCCTGGCTCTCTGTGTGAACAAAGGTTTTGCCAGAGCCCTAGGGCAGAAGGTGGGTAGGAGGACTGAGCAGTCACATAGCACAAGGTAGCCTAGGTGTGTGTGTTCAGAGGGCCCTTCCTGTGGCACTTGGGACCAGTGTCACACTGGATATGGTAATTTAGTTTCAGCAAGGCATCACCTAGCCCATGACATTTATGTAAGTAATTTGAGATTAATTCTTTATTTTGTTCTTATTTGATTTCTAACTTTTATCATTGTAAAAGGCTTATAAACCTGGAAACTTTATACGTACGTTTGTGTACTCTGTTTAATTGCAGTAAGCGTACGCAGGGCCAGAGGGAGGTATTTTCTTTGGACGAGCAAAAGTAACTTCTCACTAAGCTTCAGCCCTGTCTGTCTAATTAGTATAATTTCAGTTTTCTGCTCGCATTAGGCGGAAATCTTTTCAATTCTGCCTGTCTGGGGGCTACTTTACTAAACTTCAGTCTTTCCATTTCCAAAAGCGCTGACTTTTGCTTTGTGATGCAGCGTAGCATTGTAACCAAGAAGTGGGCTCTTGGGGCCAGGCAGTGTGCACTTGAATCTCAGCTCCGCCCAATTACTAGTTGTATGGCCTCGAGCAAGTTAACCCCTCTGTGCCTCAGTTTCCTCATCCATTAAACAGAGGTAATACAGTGTATAGCGCTAGGTTTATACTATACAGCAGTAAGGACTAGATGAAGCAATACATGAAAAGTGTTTAGAGCAGTGCCTGGCAGAAAATGAAGTGCTTCTTAAATATTGGCCATCGATATTCTGGCTTTTCTGTCACTTCAGGACTTCAAAGCATAATACGATGCTGAAATAAAAGGAAAGGGAAAAAAGCCAAACCATGAAAGTTAATCCTGGCATTAGAAAAAGCATTGCTACAAATAAAGTTTATTATAAGTGTTTTTAATTAATTTCAAAGGAGGAGGGCCATCCCCATCGGTGTCTGGCAGAATGCCTATGTTTGGTGATGAAGAAAACGTGTGTGTGTGTGTAATGCTTTTATGATTTTAAAAAAAAAGTTCAGTCATCAATTTAAAATCCTGTTCACATTAAATTTTTCTTTCAATGACATTGACCACTCTGTTTCATCACCCAGTCACCTTTAGAAATTAAGACCCGGGGACACAAAACACAGTGCTTGTGGTCAAGTTACTTAACCTCTCTGAACCTGCATTCTTACTGCCCCAGTCTCGTCTTTTCCAGCGTTATTAGGAAGATCAAAAGGGATGACACACAGGATCTTCCCAACACTGTGCCCGGCACGTGAAAAAGATGCTTAATAATTGCGAGTTCAGTCCCTGCCTTTCCTCTGGAGCAATGCTCGCCCTACTTTTTCCACACATGGATCCCAGAGAAATAACTCTATTATAGCACCTGGGATGAAGAGGTGAGGCTGTTCAAGCCAGAGTTGCCAATGGCCCCAGACTTCAGCTTGCCCATATACCTGCCACCACCTGAAGCCACAACACACCTGCTCAGGGGTGGCTCTTTTGGGGAAGAGCGTGGTCTTCGAGGCAGGACTGCCTGCTTCCGAATCTTGAGTCTCAGCGGGTCCCTGCAGTGATCTCAAGGCAGGGTCCACATCAAAGCTATGTGACAATCTCTGTGCTTGGCACAGCCCCAGGCACATAGCACTCTGTAAATATAAATGATCATTATCTCTATTAGGACTCTAATTTGAGCCAAGTTTGAGCTGGGAGTGGGATCAACACAAATTTGTTTTTCTGTCCAATCACTTCCTTCAAAAAACTGTGCCAAATATCCCCTTTGTGTCCCTTACGAGCGTCTCTGTCAGATGCCTTAGTCTCTGGTCACTGTCTGATAGTAAAGAAGCAAAGAAGTAAAGAAGTCTCATCCCAGCCTGTGCTCACCTCCTCTCTCCTCTGGAGCTGGTCAGAGTCAGTAGACTTTTCTCTTCGTTCCTCTTCTTCCTCCCCTGGTGTGTTGAGATTTGCATGCAGGGTGAGAAGAGGAGGAAACACAATTTTTAAGGTGGTTGCTGCCGCGTAGCTGTATCTCAGCTGTCTCGGTGGCTCCTGGTGGCTCTCTTCTGGGTCTGGGAGAGATGGGGGCTGGGGAGAGAGTTCTTTGAGAAGCCATGAGGCGGGGATTTGCTCTGGCTGACCATTTTGGGCTCCCTGAGCTTCTGCTCCTTTGGGGACATCTAAAAGTTTTTGTTTAGGTCAAGTAGCCGTCTGGGGCAGAGTAACAATGTTACCGAATGCAAGTTCATGTGCCCCGTGTCAACAATACTGGAATGTCAGAATTTGGAGCAGAGAAAGGTTTATGGCAGGGCCATGCAAGAAGACAGGTGGTTCATGCCCCCCAGACCCTGAACTCCTGGAAGGGTTTCAGCAAAGCGTTTTTAAAAGCAAGGGGAGGGGAGGGGTGTGGTTGTTTGTGGCAGACTTCCTGGTGTAGAAATCCTTTGTTCTTGATGTTCCTGTAAACCTCCAGCAAGACAAATGTTATTCTCTGTTCTGCAACTTTTTATCTCTGTATGAATGGAAAACCCTGATACCCTTAGTCAGAGCCTTGAGATTTGTATATTTCGGGCTATAGGCAACATTCTTAACAGGAAGCAAAAGCAATAGGTTACAAAGGTTAAAGTAAAAGAAACAGATCTAAGATGCAGGCAGATTTGTTCTTCCTTATCACAGCAAGACCACTTAAGCCCAGGCCCTGGGAAACCAGCACTTTCTTGCCACGACGGATGGGTGAGTCGATGGGTGAGTCGACCGCTCCACTGCTGACTGCTCTCTGCACCCCGCCATCTGCCGTTGAGCTCCAATTGTCTCCACCCTCCCCAATCCCACACCTTTTTTCATAGGAACAGAGAATATCCAACTGGAATGAGATCTTAATCTTACTATCTGTGAACACCTCAATTTCTGCCAATAGTTCCTTTGGTGCAGTCGCTCTGCTGATTTAGGGTGAGGTGAAGCATGGCAGGGAGAGAGGAAAGTCATAGCATTCTCGTCCCCAACTTCCTCCCTGGATGCCTTCTGGCCTCTTGGTGGGTGATGATGGGCCACGTCCAGCTCTTGAGAATCTCTTGAGGGAGCTTCTACCCGACTGGGATGTTCTCTCTAGAAGATGAGAACCTATCGTTGCCAGCCTTGGAAATTTACTCACAGCTTTTCAACAACAGCAACTGTCCTACTCACTGAGATTCCTTGTGTACATTTCAGGAGCTATGAGAGGCCCACGTGATGCCTAGGACTGTCACAGGGGCACACACAGGTGCCCATGTCTTCTTCCTCTCACCCTCCGAATCTTCCCACCTCTGCTCTTCTCATACCATCTGACTCTGTTCTTCCTCTTTCTCTGGAATAAGTATAAAAGGTCACTCATGGATGCCTTAAGTAAATAAAGATTATAAGCCAGCAGGGGAAAATAAACAAAAGCAGGGACAGGGTAGAGGGGAAATGGGAACCAAAAAGCCACCAGAGAGAATAAGAAAGGAGGAGAGAGAGAAAGGGAAAGACATTCCTGCAGGGAAATCAGTGTGAGTTGTTCCAGAAGTGAAACGAAAGCTGATTAACACAAATGGTATAATATCATACTCTATCCTCCGATATTATCCACCCGGGTGATGTATTAGCTCAGGCCAGATGCTTTAACAACAGTGAGCCTTCCACTGTGAGAACACGGGATGTCTTTCCATTCGTCTGTGTCTTCTTTAATTTCTTGCGTCAGTGTTACGTAGTTTTCAGGGTACATGTCTTTTTCCTCCTTGGTTAAGTTTATCCCTAAGCCTTTTATTCTTTTGAAGTTATTGCAAATGAGATTCTTTTCTTAATTTCCTTTTTTGATAATTTATTGTTAGTGTGTAGAAATGCAACTGATTTTTCTATGTTGAGTTTGTATCCTGCCAACTTTATTGAATTTGTTGATTGGTTCTAATGGTGTGTGTGTGTGTGTGAACCACTGGGTTAAAGGAAGAAAAATAGTGCAGGTCGAAGTTGAGGGGATGGTTTTGCCACTCTGCCAAGCCTTCCTTCTCTTCTCACGGAGGAAGCAAGACTTTAGCACCCACTTCATACTTACCCTTCTGACAGTTGCCTTTGTGGTTTTCCCCTCTACCTTCCATAGACCTTTCCTCGCACACAGATGATAGAGTCCCTAATCTGGTTGAACAATCCCTGGAGATACCTTTTGATCCACAAATATGAGTGGGAATGGTCACTGTGTTAACATTCTTCATGCCTTCAAGGTCATTCTCTCCCTGCTCCCTCCCTCTGATGGATAAACGACCCACTGAAAGATCTGCCTTCATGGGGCAGACCTGTCTAGGTATCTCCCATTCTACTTCTCTGCCCAAACTTCATGAAGCATACCAATTAAATAAACCATGATTTTCCCCCAGTAAATTAAAGTACTACATTCATCACTATGTATGTAAATATATATTACGTATATATAATTCAGTCTCAATTCTGTTTCGCTTACCTACTTGTATGTTTCTGTAAAAACCAATGTTGATTTGATTACATTGACTGTTAAGACAGCTCTCCTCACTAGGCTTCTTTTGCGTGTTTGTTGTCTGTTCTCGGGAATTTATTCTGCCGAATGAAAATTTAAAGTTGTTTATACAATTTAAAAATGCCTGTGGGGATCCTGATTAGATTACAGTAAATTTAAACATTAATTTAGAGAAAATGGACATTGGGTGACATTTAAGTATTCCCATCCAAAACCACGATAAGTAAAGCATTTACTATAATATTTGCCATATAAGTGTTGTATTAGTGCTAGTTGTTGTTGTTGTCATTATTATTATCATGGTTATTTCTATATATTTGGATCTTCTTTTATGTTTTTCAGTAAGATTTGGTAAATTTTAAGATGTAAGTTATGTGCCTTTCTTCTTAAATTTATTCCAAAGCATCTCATAGTGAATGGTGTTTTTTAGAAAAATTAATTCCTAGATGTTTATTACCAGTGTTTTAAAGCAGTTCTTCTGGGACTTCCCTGGTGGTCCAGTGGTTAAGAATCCGCCTTCCAATACAGGGGACGTGGGTCCGATCCCTGGTCGGAGAACTAAGATCGCACATGCCACAGAGCAACTAAGCCCACGCGCCTCAACTAGACAGAAGCCCGAGCACTGCAATGATTCCGCAACTAAGACCTGATGCAGCCAAAAATAAAATAAATAAAGCAATTCTTTTTATGTCCAATTGGCCGTTTGCCACCACCAAGGAATCTGGATATATCCTTTTCTCAGGCCACTGCTCTCTGATGGCCTGGTGTACTGCTCTAAGCTCTGCCCCCCGGGAGGTTTTTCCCCTACCAGTATTTTAGAACCACCCCTGTGTTGGGTTTAGTGCATCAACTCTCTAATTTCTGTCCACACCATCATCCCTTTATGCAATACAGTACAATACAATACGATACGATACAATGCAGTACAATACCATACGATACGATACAGTACGATACGATACGATACAGTACAATATGATAGCTACACGCCAAGAGCCTCCCTTTATGTAGGTCTGTTCCAGTAAGGATACAAAGCAGCTATAACTGGATCTACTGTTTAGTGAATTATAGTTATACAGGTTTACCTTCCTCCTTTATGATCTATCTGGTTTTTGCAGAAGTCGTACCAGAGAATCAAACGGAGATATGGGGACAACCACCTCTGCAACCTTTCAGTCTCTTAGTGTAGCCCTAGTTTCTGCCATTTCAGCTGGGATGAGTTATTGCTTCTAATTTACCATCTTGGCTGGAATGGTGAGCAGTTTCAGGGCATCCACTTGGCCCTTTCTACTGTAATCGCTTTCACTCTGCAGGTCAGGAACCAATGTGAGGGTTCTTCCAGCTGCTAAGTATATCCAACACAATTAAGTGCTCAGAACCCATGAATATTATCACAGTGTGGGTTGGCAGCCTCGCTGGGCATTTATGGAGTGGACTTGGGCCAAGACTCCATTTATCACCTAGTTTTTACTCACCCACCCTTAACAAGGTCATCAAGATGGTACTCCATCAAGATGGTTTCTCTGGTATTAGTGTCAGCTCAAACCCTGGATCCAAGAGCTCTTGAAATGTGTGGGTACTTCACTTCCTGCAGTGCACAGTGCAGTGTTTGCTGTATGGGTATTTCCCACTTCTGCAGTGTAGATCCCTTTGGAGAAGGATTGGGGCAATTAGTACTATATATACTTTCTGAGTCTTTGTAGAATTTTCTGCAAGAGAATCTAGTATCTCTCTCAATTATAGGATTCTGGATCTGAGAACTGGCTCAGATCTGGAAACTGGATGAGGGATTATTATATTTCACTAGGCAGCCAACTTCAGCCTTCAGATCATCTGCCCTTGGTCTAGTTTGGGTCTATAAACCAAGCAATACCCTTGTTGGCCCCCCAGCAAGCTGCCCCTAGTAATACCACAGTCTATTACTCTCTGCCGCAGAGCCCTGCAGTCTGAGGCCTCCTAGTTGGTATTCCAGCATTAGTGTCCATTATGATCATAAATCCACCATGCCTCTGATGGTTACAAGCCACGACCTTGCATCTGCTATTCTGGAATCCTGTCATTTCCATGGGTCCTAAGGAGCTGAGTTCTACTGCAGCATCTCCAACTATCAACCCTGGGCTATGGAGGAAGCTACCCCTGAGCTCCTTACCAAGGATGGAGTCCCTTATGCTAGCACATTCCTTATTTCTTTACTGAAAGTCCTCTTCCTTGGATCCTCCCAGGGAATACAGTCAGCTGGTGAGTTGTCTGGTCTTCCTCAAAAATCCGTTCTAGCATGCGTGCCTCCAAGCCTATTGATATCTTCCTCAAAAATATGCCAAGGCAATTCCAGTATCTCTGCTTCATCTTCTGTAAAACATCACTGTTTCCAAACTTCAAGAAGGAGCCATTCCAACATTTTTTTCCTCAGTTCCTAGTATCATCTCCAGAATGTTAAGTCTACAGTCAATGGAGAGTATACGTCTATATCAATAAACTTTCTACTCTTACCTTTAGATGGCAGCTTCTTTGGTCCAACACCCTCTGGAACCCACCTGTGTTCTGTCAGATCATTCCAGTACACATGAGCCATGCCCTGCAGCTCTTCTGGAAAGCAATCACTTTCTTCAAGCAGCAGGAATAGCACTTTCTTGCTTGAGTCATGCTGAATCTTGATTCTTCTTATTGGGCTTGAAACAATGAGAGGAAGCAGAGGCAGATCTTGAGAAGGACAAGCTTACTCTTTTAAGGCATGTTCCTTATGAGTCCCCGTTGGTGATCTCCAGGTAATAAGGTCAATCACCTCTAGCAAGAGGAGAAAGCCACTTCTGTTGACCTGTGGAATTCAGAGGACTACAGTGGTTCAGAGTTCTCAATAATCAGCACAGGAGACATTCCGGGTTGTGCATTCAGCCTCTTTATAATTTTGCCGCTCTTCTAATGAAGTCTTGGGTATGATTTTTAGCATAGACTGCCCTCTGCTTGCAGGAGATGAGAGTCCCTTTACATATTGCTGTGGATAATTTCTGGCGTTCTCCCCACGCTCTAAGTTGATAATTGTTTGACCTGCTTCTGTTATTTTCTTCCCGTAGAGCTTCTATGGCAGTAAACACCACCCAACTCTATAATCCTTATCATTACTACTGTGCCCATATTTTTCAAGCACCCCTTCCATCTATCATTCTATCCCAAAAAAGCATACCTGAGAATCTTAGTAAAGGCGATTCTACTGCGTGATGGTGCTTTTGACCATACCTCCTTAATATCAGAAGTAGAAATAGGGCCCTTGTTGTCATATGGTTGGAGAGGGATCCAACCTCAGAAACCCATCCTGAGGGTCTACTTCCTAGGACCACTTCTTTTATCCACCATTTTGGGCTGGGTTTCCCCAGAAACAAATTCTGAGACACAGATTTGAGTTCAAGTGGTTCATTGAGGAGACGATAGATCTCAGAAAGTCCCCTCAGGGAGTGAGGACGGAGGCAGGGAAAGGAGAAAAGCCAATCGAGGTTATGTTAATGGGTGAGTTGCTGCTGTAGGCAACTCAGACTCAATCCTCGCAGGAGTCTCAAGTTGCTTCCCCTCCAAAGGGCGAGGAACCTGGAGTGTTTATCCTCCAAATCCTCTTGATCATTGGATGATGGTTGTGCCTGGTAGCATTAACCGACAGACACTTTGGCCTGCCCTACCTGCGGGGGCTGAAAGAAAACCCTTACATCAGGGGTCAGCAAACTGCGGCCTGCAGGTAAACTCCAGTCCACCTCTTTTTTTTTTTTTTTTTAGAACACAGCCAAGTCCATTCATTTACGTTTCATCTATGGTTGCCTTTACACTACAAGGGCAGAGTAGAGTAGCTGTGAGAAAAACTGCCCTGCAAAGCCGAAAACATCTACTATCTGGCCTTTAACAGGAAAATTTTTGTTGCCTTCTATCCATTTGGGGTAGTTACTTAGACTGTTTCCCATTTTGCACTTTTGTAGGAAATCCTGCAAAAAATAATCTTATACGTACATCTTTGCACACTTTTGTGCATATTTTTCCAGTTTCTTTTTTAAACAGCTTTCTTAGGGTATAATTGATAACAAAAAAACTGCACGTATTTAATGGACACAATCTGGTTAATTTGGATATGTGCAGACACCCATGATACCATCACAAGAACCATGGTACTAAACATCTCTATCACCACCAAATGTTTTCTTGTCCCTTTGTTTTGTTTTTATTTGTGTGTGTGGTAAGAACACAACGCAAGATCTAACTTCTTAAGAAATTTTTGCTTGCATGGTACCATATTGGTAACTATAGGCATGGTGTCGTACAGCAGATCTCTAGAACTTATTCCTCTTGTGTAACAGTCACTCGATGCTCATTGAGCAACACCTCCCCTCCCCCAATCCCTTGGAAACCACCATTTTATTTTCTGCTTCAGTAAGTTTATTTTAAAATTTTTAAAATTGAAGTATAGTTGACTCACAATACTGTATTAGTTTCTGGTGTACAGCATAGTGATTCAGTTATATATATTCTTTTTCATATTCTTTTCCATTATGGTTTATTACAGGATATTGAATACAGTTCCCTGTGCTATACAGTAGGACCTTGTTGTTCATCTATTTTATATACAGTAGTTTGTATCTGCTAATCCCAAACTCCTAATTTATCCCTCCCCCGCCCCCACTTTGATTACTTTAGTTGTGTCATGTAAATGGAATATTTTATAGAATAGATACCTGTAAGTGGAAAGTTAGGTTCAAATATTATGCCTAATTTTAGATTTGGTAGTAGGGCCAGATTAACCTCCAAAATTATGCATGTTTACATTCCCTGTGTAAAAGGATTCCTGTGACATCATCGTTACTGGGTTTAACTTTTGCTCACAGGGTAGAAATTTGGGTATTTGAGTTTGTGGTTCAGGAGAGAAAGCTGGGCTAAAGACAGAGATTTGAAAGCTGTCAGCATACAGATGGTAAATAAAGTAATAGGAGTATTTGAGACCATTCGGGAAAAAAAATATGTAAATCGAGAAGTAAAATGTCCAGACAACATACGTAGGAGCATATGTTAGTTCCATGACCCTGCGCTCCTCCGTAGATCCTGCCTTAGTTCCCTGTGAGTCCCAGCATGGCCTTTGGGCCCATTGAAGCATCCTGAGGGTGAAGAGCAGTGAGCACCACACTCCCTGGGCCCCAGGGAAACTGAGGGTGGGGGTGGCACTGTGTCAGGAGATGGAAGACACGACCACCTGCTTCCTTGATCAGGTGAAAACAAAGTCTGCATAGACCACTCTGGATGTGGATATTCTAATCTCCCCACCTCCACCCTGCCCCCAGTATTTATTTACTCCCCTTGTATTACCAACCTTGCTTTTTCCTTGCTGGGACTACAGCATCGATCCAGTTATGAGGTGGTCCCGCCAGACCTCGTGATGTTACTCTAGCCCCCTACAAACACTGCCTCTCTGTTCACCCCAAAAGCCCTCCTGGGGAGCTCCAAGGAGACCCTCACCCACACCACAGCTCCTCCACCAGTTCTGGCATGAGACGGACGCCGTGATTTGTCTGAGCTCCGGTACAACTTGCAGAAGGCTGTGATTTTGTAGAAGTTGAGACTATGAGGCAGCCATTGTTTACTGGATTAGAGCCTTGACTTTCCTAATCACACCCAGCATAAGGCTTCAGGAGCATGAAGAAACCCTGGTTACTAGCATTCAGTGGGCTTCTGGGTGTTATTTCAGATGTGGAATAATTAGCAATATGCCCAAGAAGCAACAAAGCCTTGAATGGTATTTAGTGACAATTACTCAGCCAAACCATTGCTTACTGTTATAGGGGCTTACTAGCACCGAATTGTTTCAGTAGGAAGTGGCATCAGCAATAATAATGGCTGCAGCTTGCTGTGCAGTCCCAGAGTCAGCAGAAAGGGGCTGGAATGTATGCATGTCTCTTACATCCCCCAGAAATTCGGGGGACCCTCTGGGATGTGTTGGCAGCAGCAGGAACTGACTCAGGTGGCTCAGGGTAGAGAGCAGGTGGGGCTATTTGCTGCAAAATCACTCTCTCCTTTCTTAGTTATTCATGCATTGAAAAGGCTCCTTTGTACACCTTTGTCCTGCTCCCCTTTGGAACATGCTGGCATCTCCAATCCCATCTCTCTTTACATTTATACACCAGAAAGGGCTGGAAGGGACTTTGGAGCAAAGTTCTGCGTTATACAGATCAAAATAATCCGTGCTCAGAGATATTGTATAAGTTACACAAGGTCACACAGCAGGGCTGAGACGAGAATCTGAGTAGGCTCGGTGTGTCCTTTTTCTACACCCTTCATGCAGCCTGGATCACACGTTATACTCTCCTTCACTACAACAGAGAACATATAGTCAGACGGGCAAGTCAGCTCTTTAGGCTGCGAATCAGTAGGTGAAGATATGCAGAACCAGGAACTTAGAAGTTTCTCAAAGAACCTGGTTTATCCGATCTGTCTTATCCAATCTGCATTTCATCCCCCGTGTTTGGGCTGTTAGGCAAATTTTGGTTTTCCAGCCCACTCTAAGACTGAGGCCCCTCCCTCAGCTCTCTAACTTACAAGACTCACCTTGGGAACAATGAAAAAGTTATAATAAAAAGATTTAAGATTTATGTAAATGAAAAGATTAAATAAGAGTAAGAAATGTAAAAAGAGATAAATATAAATCTTCCACATTTTAGTTTTTAAAATATCAGTGCAGAGAGAGAGAGAGAGAGGGAGAGAGAGAGAGAGAGAGGTGTCTTTCTCTTCTTATGAGGGCACTAATCCCACCATTAGGGCCCTACCTCCATGACCTCATCTAAACCTAATCATCTCCCAAAGGCTGCACATCCTAATACCCTCCCATTGGGGGTTAGGGCTTTAACATATGAATTTTGCAGAGACACAAACATTTATTCCATACAGTCGGCATTGTCATATAACGTTTTTAAAATGGCCCAACATAAGCTTTTGTTAAATTAAAATAATATGGTATAGAAAAAAAAGGAAGTGGTCAGCCCTCAACTTTTATGGGTCAGGTTATGATTGGACTCAGTGGCTCCCTCATTTACAAAACCTTTACAAAACCTTTGCTGAAATAATATTTGTGGTGACGAAAAGCCGCCCCCCCCCCAATTAATTACCCAAGTAAATTTATGTGGGATGTAATGAGTTTTAGGGAAAAAAACACATCATTTTTATTGAAGAGGAAAAATTTTGCATTAGACAGTTAATGCTAAAGGAGATTCCAAATTTTATCCCAGACTAGTGATTTGTCTATGGAGGAGTAATAGTTTAACTCTGGAAGCTGCACCACGTTAAACCTCTGTTAGAGCAGACTCTGGGAAAACTCATGCGGGAAGCTATCCTTAGAAAGCTACAGTGACGACCTTTGACTTCAGATGCCATGTGCATCCATCCAGGCCCTAAACCTGGAGACAGTTCAAGGAAAACTGAGATCATCTCCCTGGACCTGACAGCCAGGTTTCAATCAAGCAGTAGTTTTCAAATATTGAGAGTTGCCAAGACACAGTTACTATCTTGAATCAATTCAAGTTCTATTTCTATTTATTTAGCCTCCACCTTAACTTTCTTAGTTCTGCATGTTTTAAGTAGCAATGGGAAGCATTTTCGTGTTTCAACAGATTGATAATAAAGAGTTATCTTTATAGGAAAAAAGTTTTCCTTCTAAGAGAGAGTACAACTGACTGATAAGTCACCTAAATGGGCACCATGAACCCCTGGTGGCAGCTACCACCATCACAGATCTGATGCCAAACTCAGCAAACAGACCTAGGACACACCCATCAAGTTCACCCCACTGTTTCTTCCAAAGGACGTTCATTTTCTTCCAGGGTAAAAGAGCAACGTTAGGGGAAATTATAAATTCTATCTCCACCAAACACTACAATAGATAAAAAATTAAAATAAAAAACTTTCCCATCAACAATAAAAAGAAACTCTAAGCCATAAGGAAACTCTAAGCCACTGGCACTTTGAAAAGTGCCAGTCAGAGAAATAAGATGGAAGATCCCAAGATTCTGCATAGCTTGGTGTATTATGACGGGATTGGAACGCCCTCCACTCATGTCCTTTTTTCCAGAAATACTACCTGAGGTTGGGAGGGGGCAAAAGAAAGGACAAATGAAACAATCCTACAAAATTTACTCATTGCCCTCAATGTGGGGAGAGGCAGATTGAGAGCTATGCTGTCATTCCAGGGTGTAGGTGCGTAAGGATGGAGGCACAAGACTGGGAAAACACAGACAGAACAGTGGAATGATGCTAATCACTGGGAGCTAATTATCCCCAGGAATGAGCAAGAATTTATAAAAACAGAAGACAAATACATAAGAGAAAGTACCCTCTGAGAATGCCAAGACCCTCTGAGAAAACTGGAGGATGTAAGGGAACAAAGGTACACGCAGGGACCATAGAAGGACTAACTATAAACCCTCTAAAACCAGAAGGATGACACCCAACCTCGAAACAAAGAAACCAGAGCTTATGTAGGAAAACAGAAAAAAGAGTAGACTTTTTTTTTTAAATAAATTTATTTATTTATGGTTACGTTGGGTGTTCGTTGCTGCATGCGGGCTTTCTCTAGCTGCGGCGAGCGGGGGCTACTCTTTGTTGCGATGCACGGGCTTCTCATTGTGGTGGCTTCTCTTGTTGCAGAGCACGAGCTCTAGGCACACAGGCTTCAGTTTTTGTGGCACATGGGCTCAGTAGTTGTGGCTCACAGGCTCTAGAGCGCAGGCTCAGTAGTTGTGGCGCATGGGCTTAGTTGCTCCGCGGCCTGTGGGATCTTCCTGGACCAGGGCTCGAACCTGTGTCCCCTGCACTGGCAGACAGATTCTTAACCACTGCACCACCAAGGGAAGTCCCGAAAAAAAGAGAAGACTTTAAGGAAAAAAAAAAGTAACAAGGTAGAATTAAGATCCTATAAATCTTTTATATAAATAAAAGCTAATGGTATAAATTTATGTATTAAAATAAAAAATATTTAGATTTTGGGGATCCAAAACCCCAACGTGATGTAAGAAACTCGTCTTAAAAATGTGAGTTTTCAATAAAGATCTAGAAGTGAAGGTGTAAGCCATTTGTACATGTGGGCAAAGGGCAGGGGTGGAGACTCTGAGACACCAGGCGGCCAGGTGTGTTCCGGAAATAGCCTGGAGGCCACTGCTGCTGAATTGGAGTAAATGAGGGGGAAAATCGTGGGGGATGACCTCAGAGAGGTGATGGAGAGTTAAATCATCATACATCATACATGCATAGTAAAGATTCGGGGTTTTATGATGACATGGCAAGCCCCTGGAGGCTTTTTGATGAAGAAATGCCACGCTATAATTGAATTTTGACAGCATCGTGTTGTCTGCTGCATTGAGAATAAGCTCTGAGTGATAAGGAAGAAACCATGAACTGAAAGGGGGGAGTCTTGAAATAAACCATGATGGTGGCTTGGACCGGGATGGTAGCAGTGGGGGTGGTGAGAAGTAGTCAGATTCTAAATATATAGTGACATTAGCACCAACAGGATTTTCACAAGTGGAAGAGTTGGTCTTCGCTGATGAATAGATAGCTCATCCACAATAACTGGAGAAAAGGAGTCAAGGGCATAGGAACCCATAGGTAGGTAGCGGTAATGTTGGGGGAAGCATATGAACATTCTATTGAGTGCTGCCCTTTTCTCAGTGAAACAGGAAACAAGATCACCAGCCAACACTAAGATGAGGAAGGAGGTCTTAGAGGCTTGAGAAGAGAGGGAAATATTTGAAATAGTCATCTAAGAGAATGGAGAAAATGGATGGACTAGAAAAATATGGTTTCTCACCTGCTCACCCTATAGCAGCCTGCTCACTTACAAGCTTCACCCATTACATACTCGCAGTTAGCCTTCCCACTCATGGAACAGACCCAGTGGAAAATTGTCCGATATAAATAGCAGCAATAGACAACTCTTTAGAAAAATTGACCCTGTCCCTCATCTACTAAACACGTGATAAAAACAGCGGCACTGAAGAGAAAGACCAAAACGAACAAATAGAACAGTCAGTGTCAAAAACAAGATAAGTTAAAAAAAAAAAGAAAACCTTAAAAAAAAAAAAAGCTCCAATTAGTAACCTCATAGCCCTTTGGGAAGATATTGTAATCATAAGACAACAAAAGTGTATCATAAAAAATAGTATTTTTAAAGATATGAAAGCTCTTGGGAAGTAAACACCTGGTGGCTAAAATTAAAAATCCAATAAAAGGCTGGAAGAAACTGTTAATAATATCTCCCAGACCACAGAGCAAAACATCAAAGACATGGAAAATCTGAGTGAGAGGTTAAGGAGCATGAGAATAAAGTGGATTCAAGGGACACACCTTCCAAGTGGAGCTCCGGAAAGAACCTACAGAGAAAAGGAAGGAGGGCAAGACAATAATATTGATACATAGAAGTAACAGCATTTCCAAGGCTATAAAGAGATGTGTTTGGGGATTCTAAGGGACTTTCTAGTGCAGACTAGCCTAAATGACTAGGCTGTCACAAACCATGTAAAGTTCCAGAAAGAACCACACTGACACATCTTGTTAATTTCCAGAAAGATCCATATCAACCCATGTGAAATTCCAGAAAAACGAAGGTAAAGATGGGACTTCCCTGGTGGGTCCAGTGGTTAAGACTCCACGCTCCCATTGCAGGGTGCCCAGGTTAGATCCCTGGTCGGGGAACTAGATCCTGCATGCCGCAACTAAGACCCGATGCAGCCCAATAAAAATAAATAAATAAATAAATACTAAAAACAAAACAAAACAAAGGTAAAGAGACAATTCTCAAAGACTTCAAAGAAAAAGAAAAAGTCATAGCTAGAGACCAAAACTAGCCAGCCAGCAGACTTCTTAATGGCAACACTGAATGTTAGAAGGCAGAGGTTTTGGGAGAGATTATTTTGAACCTAAATCCTAGAATCAGTTATACTATCAGTCAAATGGAGATGGAGAGGAAAAGGCCTTCTGAACCGTTCTGAAACTTAAAATTTACCTCCTATGGTCCCTTTCTGAGGAGGCTGAGTATTTACTCCAGAGAAACTTGAGTAGAAGCCAAGAAAGAAGATGTAAGTGATGAGAAATGGAGAAATGTAAATAAAAGAAATTCCAGTGTGACAGCTGTGCAGCAGACCAAAATTAAGCAGAAATATGCAAAAAACATCCAAAAAGAATGTCTTCATGAAAGAAAATGGAAATGCATCAAGCAATAGAATGATTAAGTGGCTGGATGATTATAACAACATGGTAAAGAAAGTATGTATTTCTTTTGTCAGCAAGAGAAAAGAAAGTCAATTAGAGACTTTAGGAAAAGCAAACATATTAAAAAAATCATAATCCGGATAGGAAGTACAATAAAATGAAGCGTAGATTTAAGCTATTGACGAAGTATAAGAAAAGAGAAGCCACATGATCTGGGTGCTTGAAATAAGCCTATGTTGAGTGCTGTGAGATTTGGGACATTGGGCCTGTGTATCTGTCAGGGTTCAACGAGAGAAACAAAACCAGTAAGAGATATATATTAAGAGATTTTTTGCCAGGGATTGGGATATGCACATATGGTGGCTAGCTAGTCCAAAATCCAAAGGGCAAGCCATCAGGCAGGGCAGCTGGGCCCCCTGGCTGTGAACTGAAGCTTCTGTCCACAGGTGGCATTTCTTCTTCAGGGAAGCTTCAGTTATGCTCTCAACCTTTCAACTGATTGATTCAGAGCCACCCAGATTATCTACACAACCTCTACTTAAAGTCAACTGATTATGGACTTTAATCACATCTACAAAATACCTTCACAGTAACACCTAGATTTGTGTTTGATTGAATAACTGGGGGGGGGCGGGCTGTAGCCTAACCAAGGTGACATGTCAGACTGTCATCGTGTGTAAAGAAGGAATTATAATCCTAGACTGCTATCTGGCTCTGCAATAAACAAGACTTGCACAATAATAATACTGTTAACTACACTGGGTTGTTTTTCAGCTTCCAGAACAAGCTTTTAGACAAAAGATTGTTGATATTTTTGTAGGGCATAATTTAAGCGTCATCAACATTGTCAATGCCAAGATATGGCTAGGGATACCAAAGGATATCAAGGTGCTTGGAGAAGGGTGGTTATTGTAGAAGTCACTGGGGTGTTGGGGTGGAGCTGCCAACAACCTAATCATTCAGTAGTTGAGGGCTGGTTAAATGAAGTGTGGAATATTCATATCATGAAATACTTTGGTATGCATAGGCTGAAAACATGATGTAGAGAATTCTCATCACCTGGTATGAGAATTCCAAATTATACTATTAAGTGAAAAAGCAAAGTACAGATCAATGTATTTAGCCTATTAAATGCATGTCTGTAAAAAAAAACAAAACAAAACAAAAAAAAAAACAAAAAAAATGCATGTCTGTATATACTTTTTTCTAGACCATGTATATACTAACAGTACACACTCACACATACATACAGATGTATGTATGTATGTTTATACGTGTATGCATGTATATACATTGTTTAGAAAGATACCCAAGAAAGGGAACTTTTATTTTTAGTCTGACTCCTTTATGGAAAGCAATTGGGGTTTATGGAGGAAGGGAAACTTTTATTTTCCATTTTGGGTACTATTTGGATTTTTAAAAATAATGTACATGTAATACCTTTATTATTATTTTAAGGTTACTAGTGTTATCTGACTGATAGGATTAAGAATCATTTAAATTTTCTTCCTATTTTTCCAGGCTAAAAATATACACACATAACCTAACAAATGTTACTTTATCTCTTTTTAATTTTTAAGTTTTATTTGTTTATTTTTCATTGAAGTAGAGTTGATTTACAATGTTGTGTTAGTTTCAGGTGTACAGCAAAGTGACTCAGTTATACATATATATGTATATATCTATTCTTTTTTGAATTCTTTTCCCTTATAGGTTATTACAAGATACTGAGTATGGTTCCCTGTGCTATACAGTAGGTCCTTCTTGGTTATATATTTTATATGTAGTAGTGTGTATATGTTAGTCTCAAGCTCCTAATTTATCCCTCCCCCTCTTTTCTCTTTGGTTTGTTTAGGTTTGTTTTCTATGTCTGTGAGTCTCTTTCTGTTTTGTAAATAAGTTCATTTGTATCATTGTTTTTAGATTCCATACATAAGCGATATCATATGGTATTTGTCTTTCTCTTTCTGGTTCATTTCACTTAGTATGGTAATCTCTAGGTCCATCCATGTTGCTGCAAGTGGGATTATTTCATTGATTTTTATGGCTAATATTCCATTGTATATATATACAGCACGTCTTCTTTATCCATTCATCTATCAGTGAACAATTAGGTTGCTTCCATGTCTTGGCTATTGTAAATAGTGCTGCAGTGAAACAAATGTTACTTTAAAATGTTTACTGAACACTTACTATATGCTTGGCAGTACAAAATCTGGTCATGCAAAGGTAATTAAGAGCATCTGCCCTGAAGGAGTAGGAGACACATGTATTCAACCAGAATATTACAAAATGTTGTGATGTAATGACAGAAATAAGCACAGGTATTATGGGAGCACTAAGGTACCAGACTATGAAAAGCCCCAGATAGGCACCTGGAGAGTGGCAAGAGCTGTTGTCTCGGGTGGTCAGAGAGGATGTGAGTGTGCCATCTGGAGAGGGGGAAACAGGTGACTGGACTCTGCACTTCACTTCCTCATCTATGAAATAGTGACTAAACAGTTATCTCACAGATTTGCATCTAGATGAAATGAAATTGTATCTCTAAAAAGCCCGGCACGTAGTGGCATTTAAATCTGAGTGATTTTCTCCTTCCTCTGACTCAGACTAGAGGCTGAGAAATTGCACCAGGTAGAGGTTTCCATTTTTTTCTACATTAAAACACTAACAAAAACCCAGAGGTAAATGACTGGCTGGTTAGAGACAGAGGAAAGACGAGAGCACAGATCTCCTGACACCAGGAGATGACATGGTAGATGCTCCTACAAGCGCAGAGGCAGTTCATTATCTCCAGGTTTCCACGTGTTGTGACGGGACAGTAAGAGGTGGAGCGGAGAGTAGGTGGTTCACAGAGCCCCAAAGCACAGGCTGTGTTAGGCTTCTTGGAGGTCAGCCTCCCTCTCTGCAATGAGCTGTCCACCTCTGTGACCCAAGAACCTTCGGGCTTTACTTACCTCTTCTGCACCTCCTGTCCCCCTCAGCATCACTGCAGTTAGCCAGTGGCGAGCGGAAGCCTCTGATCTCACTTCTGGAGGAGCTCCTTATGAATGTGTAGCATAATGCGTATTATCAGAACATGTGATAAAACCAAGTGTGTTCCAATTGTGTATGTATCTTAGTGAGTTAAAATCGGATGGGATGGGGGCATTTGAGCAATATGGAGGGGGTCCTCAGATGCTCGGTTTGTAATAGAGATGAGGGTGAGAAGTCCATTTCTCCATGTTGTAGCACTAATCCACACAGAGCAGGTGAGGTGGGAGCTTCAGCAGCCAGACATATCTTAGGAGCTCTTAAATTCTTAAGGAATTCTGAGGGTAGGAGCTAATGAAATAATTAGCACTGCACTTCTGAAGGGCAGCCACAGACACACTGCATCTAGAAGCCAGCTGGGTATCTGCACGAGCTAAGTTGACAAAGGGGGTTCTTTAAACACTTCTTAGTAATCAGCTAAATTACAACTTACCCTGTAAAGTGGAGTTCCAAATGAATGCTGGTTAAGTGTTGTGGGGACTTCCCTGGTGGTACAGTGGTTAAGAACCCGCCTGCCAATGCCAGGAACAAGGGTTCGAGCCCTGGTCCAGGAAGATCCCACATGCCGCGGAGCAACTAAGCCTGTGCGCCACAACTACTGAGCCTGGGCTCTAGAGGCCGTGAGCCACAACTACTGCGCCCACGTGGCACAACTACTGAAGCCCCCACACCTAGAGCCCGTGCTCCACAACAAAAGAAGCCGCCGCAGTGAGAAGCCCATGCACCGCAATGAAGAGTAGCCCCTGCTCACCGCAGCTAGAGAAAGCCTGCGCGCAGCAATGAAGACCCAGTGCAACCAAAAGTAAATAAATAAAAAATAAATAAGTTATTTTTAAAAAAATAGTATTTAAAAAAAATGTGATTTCCGGTTTGCTCCGTATAGAAGCCTAGAGTTAAAATTTTAGCTGTGGCCATTATTAAACCAAAGCACTATCTTTTTTATTAAAAAGTGAGTGAAGATTTGTGGGGTATTTCTGCTCTCTACAGTTCTTTAATCCTAAAGGAAATTTAACTCCTTGGCTGGGCTGCCACAGACTTATTATCTGGTAGAATACATAGGGGATTAATTTACCATCACAGGGCTTCAGCTACACCTGTTATCTAAACAAGTACCCGCTATACAAGTACATTAACAAGACAAAGAACAAAGAACAACTGAGCATTTTGCCTCTTACATTACATCTTCTCAGAGTTCCTTGGTCCAGGATCGTTGGAGCCCAGATTATTCCTGAATCAGCTAGTGGCAGGTCTTTTGTGATGAATGTTCCTTCTGTTGTAGACAAAATTTGCTATAAACAAGAGGTCAGTTTCTTAATGTACTTCAAGAGCCAGGGCCATAGGCGCAATAGGATCAGGAAATATTTATCATCAATAATAGTACTACTGTATATATACATATATCCCCATATCCCCTCCCTCCTGAGCCTCCCAGAAACTAACACAACATCAAAAAGCAATTATACTCCAACAACGATAAAAAAAATAATAGTACTACCGCTTACTGAGCACTCCTGTGTGCAAGACACTTTTGTAATTGTTATGCATGTAGTAGCTCATGGCATCCCCTTAACACATTGGAGTAAGTGCCACTATTATTCTTATTTTGCAAATGAGGAAATTAAGGCTTATAAACAACTCCCCCAAACTACCAACATAAGTAGTTTGTTAACTATCTATTATTCCAAAACAAATTATCCCAAAGCTTAGAGGTGTAAAATAATAATAAGCATGTATCATCTGACACAATTCCTAGGTCAGGAATTCACAAGTAGCTTAATGGGTACTTCTGGCTCAGGACCTCTTACGAGGTCACAGTCAGGATGTCAGTTGGGGCTACATCATCTGAAGGTCTGACTGAGGCTGGAGGATTTGTGTCCAAGATGGCACAGTCACATGGATGGCAGGCTAGTGCTGGCTTTTGGAAGGAGGCCTCGGTTTTTCACTATGGGGTCTTCTTCAGGGGATACTTTAATGTTTTACAACGTTGCAGCTGATTTTCTCCAGAGTGAATAATCTAAGAGAGAGACAAGATGGAGACGTCAATGTCTTTATAATCTAGTCCCAGAAGTCACCCACTGGCACTCCTATTATCTTCTGTTGGACGCATAAACCTGCCATGTTTCAGTGGAGGAAACTCCTATACAAGGGCATGACTACAAGGAGGAGAGAATCACTGGGGGACATCTCAGAGACTGGCAGAATTCTGATTGGAGCCTGGGGTCTCCTCTCTGCAAAGCTGTACTGTTGACCACTCTATAATACTGCCTTCCTAAAAAAATTGTCCCTGATGTGTTCAAGACATTTGGATATTCTTGAAAGGGTGACCAATGATAAAATAAAAAAACTCTGTATTGAGTGTTTACTATGTCCCAGGCATTGTACGAAGTTATCTGCATCATTTCCTCATCAAACCTAAGGATGAGTCTCAGGATAGAAGTTCAAGGATTTGCCCAGAGCCTCAGAGGTGAAATAAAAATGGTCTTTATGAACATGAAGCCTGAGTGAGATCAGTGACCAACTATGAATGGGGTCACTTATGTGAGGGGAAGAAAGAAGCCAATGTAGCTTGAGTCTGTGATTGAGAGGACTGACAGCAGAAACCAGAGTTGAAGTTGAAAATTAGGCGGATGCAGGCAAAAGAATATCATCATTCAACTGGAACACCACTGAGCTAAACTGGAGGGTAAAAAACCTAAGAAATAGGTAATGTAAGAATTCTCAGGGCACTAATTGTACACTGCAGTTAGTCAAAGATTATATTGATCTCAGAATCTAGTTCTGTTCAGCTAAATGGACTTACTTTACTCAGAGACATCATTTTGTGTTCTTAAAGACAGGGCAACAAGAGATAAAGAAAACTTGGTGTCTGAACATCTTTCTAGACTAGATATATCCATGTGAGTAAGTAGGAAATTCCTTAAAGCCAAATTATTTCCCACCTTAAATGAGATTTTTCCCCATTATTATCCATTGGTTTAACTAATGCACAACTTTACAAATCTAATCCATGAACTAGTCATAGAGTGTCAGTGGGCATTTGCTCAGAACTGTGCTAACTGGTAGGAGATATTTAGAAGTATTAAGGGATCATCCATGTCCTAGAGAAGCTTAGATTCATTTGGAGAGAAAATACCTATGTGGGCAACTCTACACAGTGACTGAGAGGTCAACTTTTTGAGTTATTTTATTTTTATTTTATTGGAGTATAGTTGATTTACAATGTTGTGTTAATTTCACGTGTACAGCAAAGTGATTCAGTTATACATACACATGGATTCGTTCTTTTTTAGATTCTTTTCTCATATAGACCGTTACAGAGTACTGGGTAGAGTTCCCTGTGCTATAGATTAGGTCCTTGTTGGTTATCTATCTTATATATAGTAGCATGTGTGTTCATCCCAAGCTCCTGACACATTTCCCCTTTGGTAACTGTAAGTTTGTTTTCGATATCTGTAAGTCTGTTTCTTTTGTAAATAAGTTCATTTCTATCTTTCTTAAAAATTAGATTCCACATATGAGTGATATCATATGATATTTGTTTTTCTCTGACTTACTTCACTTAGTATGATAATCCCTAGGTCCATCTGTGTTGCTGCAAATGGCATTATTTTGGTTTTTTTCATGGCTGAGTAATATTCCATTGCATATATGTACCACATCTTCTTTATCCATTCCTCTGTCAAGGACATTTAGGTTGCTTCCATGTCTTAGCTATTGTAAATAGTGCTGCAATGAACATTGCATGTATGCTTTCAGATTATGGCTTTCTTCAGATATATGCCCAGGAGCGGGATTGCTGAATCACATGGTAGTTCTATTTTTAGTTTTTTAAGGAATGTCCATACTGTTCTCCATAGTGGCTGTACCAGTTTACATTCCCACCAACAGTGTAAGAGGGTTCCTTTTTCTCCACACTGAGAGGTCAACTGCTGTTCATAGACACTAAGCTTAGAGGGAGGGCAGACAAAGCTGTTCATAGACACTAAGCTTAGAGGGAGGGCAGACAAAGATGTGATGTGAAGACAAAGATAGTAGGGGAAGAATGGGTGGAGGAGGAGAGATTTGAGTCCTGCTTTGATGATGGTCAGGTTTTGGTTGTATCTCCATGTATTTGTTTGGGTTTCTGCAAAAGCAAAGCCTGAGATAAAGACTTGGGTGCATGCAGGTAATGCCATGAAACAAGAGTAAGGTTGAGGGCTTCTCTGGTGGCGCAGTGGTTGAGAGTCCGCCTGCCGATGCAGGCGACACGGGTTCGTGCCCCGGTCCGGGAAGATCCCATATGCCGCGGAGCGGCTGGGCCCGTGAGCCATGGCCGCTGAGCCTGCACGTCTGCAGCCTGTGCTCTGCAACGGGAGAGGCCACAGCAGTGAGAGGCCTGCGTACTGCAAAAAAAAAAAAAAAAAAAAGAGTAAGGTTGAGTATAGTAAGAGTGAGACAGGGAAGGAGGAGCCAGTAAAGGGTGCTCTACCGCTGTTAAGGAGCTCAGCTCCTTGGGGACGTGGGAAAAGCATACAGAATGCTTCCTAGACTTTTCTATCTGAAGGACAGGCGGCTGCAGCATCAATCCATGGGCTGCCATCCCTCATTGTTTGCGGGTTAACCCCAGAGGCATTAAGCTCCCTGATCTTCCTGACTGTGCCAGGATGAGAGCTGAGTAGACGTCTGTGGCTTCAAAGAAATCCCTAAATCACAAAAATTAAGAAATGTCATAGCATGCCCTTGAGATGGCAGCGAGCCTGGAGCTGCCCATCGCAGCTGTGGCTGAAATCAGAGGTGGGTGGAGGAGATGTGGTGGAAGGCACAAAAATCGTCTGCTACAATCAGGAAAGTAAAAGCCATTTTCCCATGTACCCTTTGATTGTCACCAGCCAGAAATGTGTCACATCGCCACCCCTAGCTGGAAGGGAACGTGAGGGGTGAGCAGTCTTGGTGGAGCGGTCTGTGAGTAAGGGTAGAATGGGAATGGATATCGAGCAGGCAATCAGCACAGCCTGCCCAGTGTCAAGTCTACCAAAGTAGCCACTGTCTTCTCTTTCCCCCTGTAGAGCTCCCCACTCCCCCTAAATATCCATGAGTCATGCAACATGGGGGCAGTTATGTTGGGATCTACCAGCTGACTTCCCACCAGCAACTTGTCAACATTTCACTTTGCTGATTCCTATACCCTCGTGCCCCATGCAGCGTGTGGAAGCGGTAGCCGCCATATAATCCGCCCTTTAAATAAATGCTACCCACCCTCTTCCACAAATTTAGTTTCATGTGGTAATCCTTGAGAAGAGCACAAGGAATGGGATGGCCCATCATGTTGGCAAGCCGTGGGCTAAGCTCTTGCCCTTCACTTTTGCTACTTGACCGCTTGACACGTGGCAATATTCCCGGGTCGAATTGCTCCAGGAAGATGAGAGTCTGTAAGAGTTTTCTTGGAACAAATGAAAACCAGAAGACAGACATGGCCTCCCTCCTGGCTTTCCGTTCTTTGCCTGGCTTTCCTCTGGGAAGGAATCCTCAAGACTCTCCCAACTTGATTTACTCCTTTCCAGAAACCTCCAACACAGGAAGAGGTTGTCGGTGGGAAATTCAGTCCGGTCTCTTACCATTTTCTCCTGTTCCTTTCTCTGTGGGGAAACAATCGTGCTGAGACTGTTACCGCTGGTGGCCATGGAAACAGAATAATTGACATAACAGTGTGAAAGTCATAAACTTAATGAAACTTTAGTTTTTATTGCACTTCACCCTCATCTCTGATTAAATCAGATCTGCATAATGTGAAGATATTAAATTTCCATGATTCTCATTTTCTCTCCCCTGCCAATAGGAAGAAGGCTCTGTTGTGAGGGAACCCTGCCGGTGGGCTGGGAATATCATGGCTCTAGATTTTGCTGAAAAATGTTTTTTAACATTGGTGCTGGCTGGCCCACAAAGCAAAGCCAACTTTTGAGAAGTGGTGGGATTCTGGCTCCAGGGAGATACAGCTGCTTTCCTCTGGCAGATGGAGACTTTGTGAAGGTTTGGAGATACCAGACATCAGTGGGTCAGAGCATCAGGGAGACACATTGATTCAAGAACCAGGTCCAGAGCACTGCATCTGGGCCAGGACTGTGAGAGAGCCGGAGACTCGGAGAGGAATGAGATAGAGCACCGCTTGCAACAAAAACCAACAAAAATGGGGACTGGGAATGGAATCCGTGCTGGCCAAACAGTAAACCACTGTGTGACTGCCTTTCAAGCATCATGCTAGGTTCTCCAGAGATTTGAAGATTAATGATATTGATGATGATGCTATCAGAGCTTTCACTCCCACAAGTGCAGTATGAAAGGTAATTTGACAAAAGGACAAAGTGCTCTAAAAATTTGCAGGAAAGAGTGCTTACTTCTAATAGGGGTCTTCAAGAAAACATCACAGAGGTGTTGCCTTTAGCCGGCGCTTATAAGTTAGATGTCCTGCAAAGCGCTTTACTGGCTGGAGACTTCATCTTCTTGGATTTTAATCTATCCCAGAAGAAAACAGAAAAAACAAAAAACAGAAATGAGAGTATAATAAGGCAGTGGTTCTCAACTGGACATGCTTTTGCCCCCCTCTCCTCCTTCCGGAGGTCATTTGACAATGTCTAGTGACATTTTTGGTTGTCACCACTCTGGGAGGTGCTAGTGGCACCTAGTGGGTAGAGGCCAGGGATGCCACTAAACATCTGACAATGCACAAAATAGTCCCCCATAACAAGGAATTATGTGGTCCAAAATGTCAAGAGCTATGAGGTTGGGAAACCCTGGAATAAGGGGAAATGCAGTGCTATTAACATGCTACTGATGCCCTCAGACCAGGAGAGAGCCAGCTGGACAGATTCCTACACTAAGTCCTGCCCCTGCAGGACAGATGAGGGATGGTGGGGAAGTGACAGGTGAGGAGGACCAACCCTCTGTGTCCAAAGGTGTATCATCTGTGAGGCTGGAGCAGGAGGGGAGCTGGACAGAGCCACACCTGGGTTTGCTTTTGAGTCTCGCTAATTTTCCTTCTTTGGCTTTGCTTACGTAACAAGGGCCCTTGGGACCCTCCTTGTGTCCACCCCTTTTCTCTCGTATTCCTCTTCCTCTCCTTGACAACTTTTCCCTATCCTTTGTTTTTCCATAGTTTAAGCAGCAGGTGGGTAAGGATGATGTGTTCAGTGTCAGGGTTAAAGAGGTGAGATGGGGGAACAGGTTCAATTTCAGGGGCCCATTCCTCTCATTTTAAGACTTGCTAGAAAAGAAGACCTGACATTCACTTGCTCAAGTGAAAAGAAAATGGCCACATACAAACAAACAAACAAAAATGAGTGGCTATGAAGTTGCTTTAAATTCTTGGGCTTGGATCCTTGGTTTTAATTTTCAGTAAATATTCGAGGTAGTTGCTACCCATTAATGGATGAAGAAACCATGCCTCAAAGACATTAAGGAAATCTTCCAAAGTTGACACAGCCAGGAAATGATCATCTTGGCATTCTGTGGTAATAAATCAGCCAAAGATGACCTCTGTCTGTTGGTCGCTAGGTTATTTCTTCACTGTAGGCTGAGTTCCATGTGCTCAAAAGCCCACTGGCACCAAACTCAAATTTTTACACATCCAATGTTTTCTGTGTAAATGAAATTTAATAATAAATGAGATGTGCTCCCAGATAAAGAAGTTAATAACAGGCAGAGAAAGCAGAGGTTCAGATGATATAGGCGGGAAGGGGATTGCGGCCAACCTGGCATATTGGGAGACATGAACTGTGTTGAGAGGGGAAGACAGGCTCTGGGCAAGAGTAAAGTGAAGGCGACAGAGAAATAAGAAAGAAGACAGTGAATTGGATATGAGATTATGGGGTTGGTCCCAGGAGAGGCGATTACATGTACTGTTGGGGGCAGTGTACAAGAAGGCTTCTGTGTGTGGAGAGAAAAATGTGGCCAAAGAAGAAGGACCCCAGAGCCAAGCAGAGAAAGACTGCAAGATGGGAGACAGCATCCCTGTGAAAACTGCCCCACTGCGAGCTGCGTAGGAAAGCAGGGGGCGGGCTCAGAGTCCGCTCTGCCCCAGCATGTTAGGGAAGAACCAAGGCAGCCCAGTGGTAGTATTGACTGGGCACCAGACTCCAGTGGTGGCCATGCCGTCACCTAAAGACACTGACAACGTGTGCACCCTACAGGCAGCACAGCCAATTGTTTTAAAAATAGCCCAAACAAACAAATTTTTAGCCATTTAGAGCTTGCCTCTTTGCATACTCCAGGAAACCTCACCCCACATCTATCGGCAATTGACAAGATAAGCCCCCAGCCATGAAGACCCCACGCTGCCCTGGCCCTTCAGAGCTCTCTGGCCCAGAGACTCCCCACTTTGCTGCTAAGTGACAACCCTTAGATACAAGCCCCCTCTTTGACCGCCCCCTACCCTGGAGTTCCTTGCCCTCCTCCGCTTCTGGATGGCAGCCCCTATCTCCTAAGCCTCTGAGCTCTCTCCCTATGAAAAGTTTCCCCTTCCTGCAACTGCCCAGTATAGCTTGTTGTATGTTACTGCCTCTTGTGTGTCACCTCCCCTTGATCTGCCCCAAATCCCTCAAACTCCCTACACATTCCAAGTCACCTTCAGGCTCTGAACCCAGTGGTGTTTCCCTCTACCCCATAGCTTCCAACTTTTCAACAAATGTAATTATGCAAGAGGTATAGCTCTAAGCAGTATTCCCAGAGGAGGGCCTGGGGTTCATGTGAAACCTAATACATTTTGCTCAGTACCCCCAAACCTGGGAAAAGCTAGTGTCACCTAGAGAGAGCAGAAAGTTCTTATAGAGATGCTTAATAATAATCACTATGACAACTTCCACATTCATCCTCTGAAAGGGAATAGTACTCTAAGAGCTGATGATAATAATCACATTATTAATGACTTCCGTTTGTGGAGTATCTACTCTGTTCCAGGCACTTACTGTCTCACCCATAGCTCTATGAGGTTAGTTGATGTAGCCAACATCTTCGACAGAACCATTCAGGGACAACTTCACGTTTTCCAGTTCTTGGGCTGTGGAGTTATTTGTGTAGCTGGTAGGGACCCCCTCTCCTCCCCAGTTTCCACATGCGTCTTGTCAATTTACCGCCTCGCTTAAAGTCCCATAAAACCTAACACAGGGGACTCACCCACCCAAAAGCGTGTGTGCCACTCCTGACTCGGGGTTCTGTCCTGGTTCACCCGTGGCCTGGTCGCTGAGCTACTTCTGTTCTCTCTGGGACCATCCCAGCCATTCTCCAGCCAAAAGGGGTCCCTACACTGAAGGGAAACAACGCCTTTTCGCTGGTAGAGACCCAGACACAAAAGCACGCCTGTGGGTCCTGCAGTCACTGGGTACCCTGAGGGGAGTGCGGGAGAGCTGTTATTTCCCAAACTTCAGCTCTAGTATAGCTGTTACATCTTCCTAAAAAACATGAAGGTGGCAAGTCCAGAGGCCGGGCATACAACTTCAGTGACATGAGAGAAAATGTAGGTCTCAACCTGGGGATCGATTTCAAAGTGGGAGGTGTGGGGAGTATGGACAAACCACAGGTACCATTCATCAAAAGTCTGAGCTCAGCCTCAGAATTAGGGTTGATAACATGTAGGGAGACAGGGCATGTGGCAGAGGAGGTCCAGGATGCCGTGGGGTTGTCTAGTTGCAGGACGCAAAGGGCCAGAGGTGGGCATCTAAGCCAATGATGGGCATCTAGGGCCAATTACAAGAAACTCAGACCCTCCAAGTGGGTAACAGCCAGTGACTCCATCACAGGGAGAGAGGCAGGGCCTGGAGGGATAAGCAGATGTAACGTGGATGGGATTTAAAGCAATACTGATAAAGGAATTTCTCTATTTGGTCTCTTTAAGGATAAGGTTGATTCCAGAATCTATGGAGTGGAAGAAAGTACTTTCACAACAGATCACAGGGTAGAGGAGATTCTGGTTAGAAATTTAGAGATCTCTAAAAACACGGGCCAAACAGAATTTTCTATCGTCTGCCTGTTACTCTCAAGACGCTGTCCCTGGCCTCCCTGCCAAAGGTTGATCACTACATCTTCCTCCCTGTTTGACTATGGGAGATGTAAAAAGAAAGCTCCTCTGTGCTCTGTCTGCTCGCAGAAGACTCTCAATACCTCTGGTTACCAAAGGTGTGTAGGTTTTTCCCACGCTGGGCAGTTCTCCAATCCTCTGCCACCAGTTTAACTCAATTCAGAAGCTGTCTATCTGGAGTTAGCACAGACCTCACAGGCTCAGTCCCAAAAGACTGCTCTTACTTCAGACGCCTTCGCAAGTCGAGGTTGTCACCAACTGGCTATAAATCAGAGGTTCCCACAACCGTCTCCTAAAGTACCATCCTTGGCTAGAATGGCTCACAGATCTCAGGAACAGTTTGCCTACTAGATGACTGGTTTATTTCAAAGGATATAAGTCAGGAACAGCCAGATGGAAGAGATGCAGAGAGCAAGGTGTGTGGGAAGGGGCGCGGAGATTCCATACCCTCTCTGGGCTCGCCGTCCTCCCCAAATCTCCATGCCCTCATCAGCCTGGAAGCTCTTCAGACCCCTCAGTTTGGATTTTTTTATGGAGGCTTCATTACACGGGGATGGTTGATTAAATCACTGGCTATTTGGTGACTGGACTAATCCTCCAGCCCCTCTTCTGTCCCTGGAGGTCAAGATGGGGAAGGAACAGGAGGCTGAAAATTCCAACCCTCTGATCACGTGGCTGTTTCCCCTGGCAACCAGCCCCATCCCTAGGGGCTTCCCCCAAAAGTCACCTCATTAACATAAACTCTGGTTTGGCTGAAAGGGGGCTCGTTATAAATAACAGAAGACACTTTTATGGCTCTTATCCCTCAGGAAATTCCAAGGGTATTATTAGGAGCCCTGTGCCAGGAATTCTTTGGGTGAAGACCAAAATACATGTTTCTTGTTATAAATCACAATATCACAGGAGGCTGAGTGTGGGAAGGGTCTTTCCAGGCTGCATCCAGTGTGCACTCACCCATGTGTCAAATCCCCACCTGCCCCACTCCTTCCCTAACTCTGATGTCCTGCTCCTGTCTGGTCTGGATCATACCTTGAGGTCTACCCGATTCCAGGTCCAGGCCCAGCTCACTCAGATTGATTTCACAGCTGCCCGGAAGGACAGCATTCTCAATGCCAATGTCTTCATTCCTCCAAGTGCCATTCACGTGGCCCTGTTTTCCGACATGAGCCTCTAGTATCAGGAATGATGGCCCCTGTAGGCCTCACAGCCTACGATGGCGACTCATCACAGTGACACAAGGAGACACTTTGCTCGTGAAACACAGCAGAGCCCTTTGGAGAGAAATGATCTTCCCGAAGCATATTCAAGAAAACCAACGAGGCAGACGTTGCAATTCTCCCGGCCTCAGACGCATCCTGAAACTGTCTCCTTCCATGTTCTCGGGTTTGTTCCACGTGCCGCGTCTCACCAAGTACCTTCTGGTCTCCTCCACGTGCGGCGAGGGCTTCTCCCCGGGGAGCCCCAGCACACACTCTCAGAGCCCCAGGAGGACTCCGGTGTGTGTGCAAGGTCTCATGACGTCTCCTGTGCAGAACTGAGCACAAGGGCAGATTGTATGTGGGAGGAGATGTTCTCTTGGTGTCTGCTCTAAATGTTGTTGCTGAGTTCCTCGTTCCAACAGAGGGAAATGAATGGGGATTGCCTGAACTACACTTGAGCTGAAACAAATGAGATAACTGGTATTATGGGGACTCTGCAGAAAGAGTTTTCCTTTTTCTCTTTTTATCCCTAACTAAGATCTATGAGTAAGTTAGTGGACAGTTTGCTGGCAGACCTTTTCCCACCCTTCCCTCTACTCTGCTTCTACTGGACGGCCCCCACTATGGCCCCAGCTTCTGAGCTCTGGAAACATCTTCTGTGGTCCCACCCCTACAGTAGCAGTGACCTCCACTGTCACTAATCTTGACTTCCCAGCTCTTCTAACACCTGTGTAACCAATTCCCTGAATACAAGTCCTTCTGTTTTAAAGACCTCTAGTTCTTCCTCTTTTTTGGCTGATCAAGTTCTTAAATAATAGCTAACACTTTTATGGCATTAGTGCATGCTTTATGTTATTAATTCATTTGATCCTCATAACTTTCCTCATGAAGTGGGTACTGTCATTCTCCCCATTTTACAGATGTGGAGACTAAGGAATAGACAGGTTCTATGGTAAATTAGTGGTGGTGCTGGGGTTCAAGATGGGTTCTGAAATCCATGCTCTAAAAGCACAACATGCAACACACACACACACACACACACACACACACACTCATAAATTATCTTCAATCACAGAATTTTTGAGCAAGGGCACATTAGGGTAATGGTTCTCAAAGTGCAGCTCCCAGACCAGCAGCCTCACCATGACCTAGGAACTTGTTAGAAATGCAGATTTTAGGCTCCACCTCTGACCTACTGAGCCAGAAATGGAGAGAGGGAGAAACACTCTGTGTTTTAACATGCCCTGCAGATGATTTGGATGCTCGTAAAGTTTAAGAACCAGTGCTTTACAGCATGGTTCCATCCTTGGATGCTGAGGTCTTGGAACAGTTCCTGGGCCACTGTGATTCTCTCCCTGGAAACCAAGCAGCAGTTGATTCACCTCCCTCTCACCTCCCCTGCTTCCATCACTTCTTGTTCTGCTTGGCATGGCTCCTTTAAGTGGCTACACATATCCTTTCATCCTGGACAAGATACTGTGGTAGGCAGAATCATGGGCCCTCAAAGATGTCCACATCCTCGCAGTGGTTAAGAATCCACCTGCCAATGCAGGTTCGAGCCCTGGTCCGGGAAGATCCCACGTGCTGTGGAGCAACTAAGCCCGTGCACCACAACTACTGAGCTTGCGCTCTAGAGCCCGCGAGCCACAGCTTCTGAAGCCGGTGCGCCTAGAGCCTGTGCTCCACAACAAGAGAAGCCGCCGCAATGAGAAGCCCACACGCCGCAACGAAGAGTAGCCCCCGCTTGCCACAACTAGAGAAAGCCCGCATGCAGCAGTGAAAACCCAGTGCAGCCAAAAATAAATAAATAAATAATTTTTTTAAAAAGAAAACTTTAAAAAAAAAGTTGTCCGTCTGCTAGTCCTGGGGCCCTTTGAATATGTTATGTTCCAGGCCAGGGGGACGTAAGATTGCTAATCAGATGACCTTAAAATAAAGAGATTATCCTGGATTATCAAGGTGGGTCCAGTGTAATTATAAGAGTCCTTAAAAGGAGAAGAGAGAGGCAGAAGAATCAGAACAGGAGAGATGGCTGATTTTGAAGATGGAGGAAAACGACACAAGCCAAGGAATGCAAGCCGTGTCTAGAAGCTGGAAAAGGCATGAAAATGGATTGTCTCGTAAAGCTTCTAGAAGGAACTCAGTCCTGCTTACCCCTTGATTTTAGTCTATTGAAACCCATTTTGTACTTCTGACCTCCAGAACTATAAGGTAATAAATTGTGTTGATTTAAGCTCTGAGTTTGTGGTAAATTGTTACAGCAGCAGTGGAAAACTAACACACGCTCCATAAAAGACATTCTAGGGCGTATCTGACAGCTGTGGTCCTAACCACCCTTTTCAACTCATCTCTCACACCTCTCCCTTTCCCAGTCTTGTTCTAGCTTTTTGCACTTGCAGATCTGGGTCGATATTCCCCCCCTGTGCTTTGCCTAAATCCTGTCGCTGTGTCTTCTGGAACACCCACTCTAAGACCAGCTATCTCCCCTCTAACTTCAGTCTTCTCTTGAAACGTTCCTTATCTGGTGCTGGACACCCTCTGAAAGCCCTGGTGTCTCTGAAGGCCACTCTGGCAGGAGTTGAGTTTTCTTTCACAGCCTGAGGCCTTCAGGGTCAGGAAGTAATTTCAGTGTCTTCCTAATTCGCCATTGCCACCTCCAGACCATTGGCTCTTCTCCCTCCTACAAAAACTCTTTCTTATTTCAAGTTCATGCTACACAGCTCTCTTACTCTCTCTCGCTTCTCATTCCTGCCATCTGTTAGCCTGCCAGTCACTGCCCATCACCCACTGAAGATGTCAGGTCTTACAGTCTTCCTGTCCCCTCTACTCCTGCCAACATTCTTGATGAGAAGAACATCTATGGCAATGACCCAAACAGCACCCTGGCCCCTCAGTCCCTTGATTCATCACCGCCAAAGATATCTTCTAACTCTACATCATCTGCTGTCTTCTGTGGTCACACCTAATCCTTCTCACCCCCATAACCGTATCTCCCTCAAAACTCGAACTTTGAGTTCAACCCTATAATCAACATTTCTGGGTCTTTTACTCTGGTTTCCCCCAATGCTACAATCCTTTGATTTCATGGGGACTTTCAAATCTTATCCTCACTTTTCTAATCACCCAGCTACCAAACCATGGTTCATTAGTTTAATAATCACGTCTTTGCAAATATTCCCAGTCCCTTGACCTCTCCCCTCATCTCACTGTCCTGCTCACATGGTAAATTCCAGCCATGGTGGAACCCCACATTCCTGCCTTCTCCATGCCATCACGTGAGCAGCTGAGCTTTGTGTAGAAAATCACAGACCCGGGTTAACTTCTTTGCCTTAAAAATCACAGCTGTTATCCCCATGGCAGCCCTCCATTCTGCCTAATGCATGCCTTCACTGCTATATTCTCTTCTCCACACCCTGAGATGACTATTTCAATAGTTGCCTTTCTGCTCATACCTTCCCCACCCTCTCCTCTCCCACACACTCTTGGTGGGTGATCTCCCCTCATGCTTACTGAGAAAATGTAAGTCATCAGGCAGAAATGCTCTCAACTTCCCATCAGCAAATCTGTAAGTGTTCATTTTTACCCACCTTCTCCTTTTCCCCTCCTTTTGTAATGAAGAAAGCATTTCACCACTAGCCCAAATTGCATCCTTCCACTGCTGTCCTGAGTGCCGGTCCCTTTTGCTCACCCAAGGAATTTACTACTTTGGCTTTCCTTTCTCTTTCCCTTACCATAGGCCTTTCTGGAAGGAAATCTATTGCTGTAAATGCTTATATTAGACACAAAGAAAGGTCTAAAATAAGTTGTCTAAGTGTCCACTTTCAGAAATTATATAAAGACTTGGAAAATAAACTGAAAATAAGTAGAAAGAAAGGAATAATTGAGATAAGAGCAGAAAACAATGAAATTGGAAAACAATCAACAAAGCCAAAAGTTAGTTCTTTTGATCAAAAGATTAGCAAAACTGCTAAGCCCCAAACAAGACTGATTAAGGAAGAAAGGGAATGAACACAATTGATCGTCTCAGAAATGAAAGTGGGATTACTGTTACAGATTGTATAATTATCAAAAGGATTAAAAGGGGATGCTGTGAATAGCTTTATGTCAACAAAATTGACAGTGTAGATGAAATGGCCAGTTCCTTAAAAAACTCAAATTATCAAAATGGACACAAAACAGCCTTCTGATCTACCAAAAAAACCTAATCTGGTTATGAAAAACCTCAACATGGAGACAACTTCAGTCCCAAGTGGTTTCACTACAGAATTTCATCAAATATTTGAGGAAGAAATAAGACCAAGTTTACACAACCTATTTCAGAAAAGAGTGATGAACTAATTTTGAAGGCAACAAAGAAGCAAAAGAAGTCAGACACAAAAAAGTGTGGTTTTTATAATTTTATTTAGAGGAAGTTCTAGAATAATTAAAACGAATTTATTGTGGAAAACTTCAAAACAGTGGTTTCCTCTGCTGGGGTAAGATTAACTAGAAGGGGATGCTAGGGAAATTTCTGGAATCATAGGAATGGCTTACGTGGATGTCAAAATCATACATTGTGCATTTCAACATGCGTAAATTGAACGAATAAATGCTCAAGAAGCGTGGAGAACAGGTGGAGACAGGGATGAAACAGACTGGCAGAAGACAGTTGTTGAAGTTGGGTGGTGGGTGAATGGGGGTTTGTTACCTTATTCTGTTTGTGTTGTGTATGTTTTAGATTTTCCGTAATAGTTTAAAATGGAGTAATCATGAAGTTTGATTTTGTAAAGTGAGATATTATATTCGTATATCACACCATTTCAAATCTGCATACTTCAGATTTGTACAAAATAGCGTACATTTTTAATTTCCTTCCAGTCTTCTTTTGAGAATTGTTCTGACCAGTACTGAATGTAAAATTTTGCACCCGTCTTTCCTCCTCACCTCATACTGTCAGCATCTTTGCAGTGTTACAGTCTTTGTGATCATCACTTTTAATGGCTAACCCTCTGACTTCTGAAACTCAAATTTTATCTCATTATTTTACTTACATTGAATGTTAGTGCTACCCAGAATAATATAGCTTGAGTACATCCCTCAGGAATACACATTCAGCTATTTATGTTCTGTAGGCCCACCTTATAAAGAAAGATTGAAGGTAGCCTGAAATACAAGATAGAATACATTCAAAACAGAATGCAAAAAGAAAGAGAAACAAAGTCAAAGATGGAGTTGAATCAAGGATATTTAAGGAAGGACAAATCAGACACCCTCCTTTGCTAAAGTAACTCTCAACAAAACATCCCCAGAACATCTAACTTTGAGCAATGGTGTTTAGCGTGTGTATTGGTTGGGGTGGGGTTATAAAAGACCAACAAAGTCTCTTAGAAGAAATAGTTATTTTGAACCATTAAGAAGTTAGGGAATATCTACACAATTGGTAACTTTAGAATAGTTGAATAACTTGAGCTGTTGTTCAGAATAGCTTTTCATCTTAGAGTGGCTGAGAGGCAAGAGACAGGAAGGGGTTCAGACTCCAGCTCCACGGCTTTACAGCCGATTATCTTGAGAAAATGACTTCATCTGTCTGATTCCTCAGATCTTTGTAAAACTGAGGGCAAAACACTGCCATCTTCTAGTATTGTTGTGAAGACTTATCACGGATTCAACAAATATTTATTCAGACACAGTCGGTGGTAGGCAGCGTTCCTGTCCCATAAGAAGGAATGGCAATTAAGTCTCTGTCCTTCTGAAGCTTACCTTCTAGTGGGGTTGGAGACTTAGGACAAGGAAATGAGTGATGTCATTTCAGACAGTGACGCTTCTATTCAGGAAAAGAAAGCATGTGATGGGGCTACAGTAAGAAGGATGTGTGCCCTTTCTATGTTGATTAGGGAATTCCTCTTGAAAAAGAGCCTATTCCTTTTTTTTTTTTTTTTTTTTTTTTTTGCGGTACACGGGGCTCTCACTGTTGTGGCCTCTCCCGTTGCGGAGCACAGGCTCCGGACGCGCAGGCTCAGCGACCATGGCTCACAGGCCTAGCCGCTCCGCAGCATGTGGGATCTTCCCGGACCAGGGCACGAACCCACGTCCCCTGCATCGGCAGGCGGACTCTCAACCACTGCACCACCAGGAAAGCCCAAGAGCCTATTCTTAAAGGGATCTGAAAGATGAAAAGAAAGGTAACAGGGAAGAACCATCTAAGCAAACGAAACATTAGCAGTGAGCCTCGTGTTCTGAGACACAGGGAAAACCCGATGAGGCTGGATGGAGGGGGTTTCCATGGAAAGAGATGGGGTTGCAGAAGGAGACAGGGCCAGAGCTCCTGGCACCAGGGGAAACGGCCTGGACTTTGTTTCAGGCGTAAAGGGAGGCCATCGGAGGATTTTAGCAGTGGAGTTACATGATCCGATTGATGTTTTAAAACCACTGTGTGGAGGATGGGTTGTAGGGGCCCGAGAGTGGAGGCAGGGAGGCCAGCGAGGAGGCTGTTACATAGAAGATGCTCAGACCAGTGCCTGGCACATAGCAAGCACTCACGAAATGTTAGCTGATTTTAATTGGAGGCTGTAGCCCTTCGTTTTTGAAAAAAGACAAGAGCTGGAAGGGCCAATTATCTGATTAGAACATCCTCTACCTGCAAAAATCAGGTCTTCCCATTCTCTGTCACATAGATACGTCCCTGTAGCTCACGAAGCCTGGAGGCTCGGGGACGTGGCAGCTTGGTGAGGCTGCACAGTATTCCCGAGAACTCCTCTTCCCGGGTGTTTCTGAGGATGGGCTCACAGAGCCCACACAGGGCGGAGGAGGAACGGCAGCCACGTGGAGGCTTCCACCTGCTGTCGCTGCTCTGCCCTCTCGCCTCATCTGTGGGAGGCCACAGTCGCAGCTACTCCTCCCTCCCTGGCCCCTCCGGCAGCGTCTCCGGCTCCTGGGCCAAGGGTGGGTGCTCAGCCCCCTGATCTGGGTCCGGCTTCTGCAGACGCCCACCCCTCCCAGCTCAGAGGCCGCAAGAACTGCTGTGGGTTTCTGTTCATTCTCGTGGGCCCAGCTCATGCTTGTATTTGACCAGATTCATGCCATGCCTCTGGTGTGGGTATATCTATAGAGACAGACCAGAGAGAGAGTTATGGAGTTACATAGAGAGAAAGCTATCTATCTTCTATATTCTATCTGTCTACCTATCATCTATCTATACTAGTATATTAGTGGTGGTGCTTCTCCAAACAATCCCTCATTAATCCACCGAGAGTGGCATCAGATCAAAGAGAAAAAAAATTTTTTTAAAGACCTCCAAAATCCCCGAATTACACCTGAAAGTCTCCAGGTGTCCTTCAGAGGACCCTTTACAACCAGCAGAGCTCCGGGCACGAAACAGGCCTGTAATAAATATTCCCGAAAGAGGGGGGCGGTGGGAGAGGCGGGGTTCAGCTCTCATGCCCTTGGCAGGTTATGGTTCAGGTAGGGCTGAGCTGTGGGATCTGACGCCATCTCCAGGTAGACAGTGTCAGAACTGGGCTGAATTGTAGAACACACAACTGGTGTCGGAGAACTGCTTGTTGTAGGAACCCCGCCTCCCAGCACACACACTGGCATTGGTGACCCGAATCTTAAGTGGCCTTGAGGGTTGCCTCAGGCACTGTTACCAGGAATCTGATAAGTCACTTAAAACTTTTCTGATCCACAGTCGATTGGAAAGTTGCTGAGACCAAGGAAGAAAGATGTGGTCTTAATGGTTTGGGCAGTTATGCAAAATGTGGATTATCAGGCATTAGAAGGGAACCCAGGGTGTCACATAGGCCAAGCAGCATCTCTGCTTAACTCTACTAACCAAAGTGTGTTTTGAAGACAGACTTCTCTATGGCAGCTTCCTCAATATAAGATGTGCAGGTGGTTTCATTGTGCAAAGACAGGCACCATGAAAAACAAATCAAAAAAATAAGGAGAACTTATTTTTGTCAGTAGTTGTGGCTCACGGGCCCAGCCGCTCCGCAGCACGTGGGATCTTCCCGGACCGGGGCATGAACCCGTGTCCCCTGCATTGGCAGGCGGACTCTCAACCACTGCGCCACCAGGGAAGCCCCCTTTACTGGTTTTTTAAAACAGCAAATGAAGAGGCAAGGATTCCTCAGGTTAGAGTGACAAACTCACCCCAGTTCACCCAGGACTTCCTCAGTGTTAGCACTGCCAGTCTATCATCCTGGTAAACCCACCAGTCCTAAGAAAAGAGAATCTGAAGAAGTGATGAAAGGTGTTTGATAAAGAAACGGAATCTTGCGAAAGTTTTGCAAAACCCGGAGGTTCTAGACATTGCATAATGCAACGAAAGCGTATGAATGGGGGGGGCTTCAGCAATCGCGGGGAGGGTCACAGTCAGAGAGTTAATATTTAAGCAAGAACTAATGGATGACCTGAAGTTGTAAAAGCAAAGGCCAGGAGTGGGCCGTGGGAGGCCACCTTGCAACATGCCTCCGAAAATTCACCATTCGGTATGTGCTCAACAGAAATGGGTAAAAAACAGAGCCCCGTGATATGTTCCTAGAGACTTTTGACATTGCTCCTTGACCAGCAGTGCGTTTGGTTGAGTTTATCAGCCCCCGAAACATAATCAAATCTACGCTACATCTTTTCCTGAGATAACAGGTATTTGATCTTTTAGTTCCTTGATTTTCCAGACCAGGGATTCTACTCAAAGGAAAAGGAGGTTTGTTTTGCCTAATTCTAAAGGGATCCTATTCTGATTCTCAGTTATTTTCAATTTCTTTAACCGCAGCTCACAAATAATTGTAATGTAAGGAATGAATTACATGTAAATAATCCATTATGAGATTTTGTTGGGGAGCAGATGTCTATTTTAAAGATTTCAGTTTCTCCCATTTCCCAAAAAAAACCAGGTCAGTGTTTACACATTCTCGACGTTCTGTCACCTACCTCATCCATCATAATTGTTCAGAGAAAGTATTGATTCTTCAGTAACATCTGCACATGCTTTTGGTTTCGAGGCTGCAGTTTCTAAGGCGTGAGTCCCTTGGATTCACTGAGTCTGATGATGGGTCCTCTAGGTGGCTTTCTTCCTATTTGGGACTTTAGCCATCTCATACTCATGGTTAGTCTAGCCTTCCTGATTTGAAGATAATTTCCCTAATGGAGAAGAGAAAAGAACAAAATAGAGGTTAAATAGCCTTCTCCCCTGTCATCAGTTGATGTAATAGCATCCGTCCCCAAGTAGTCTGATTAAATGTAATGAAAATAAACTCTGCATTCATTTGAATGGCTTTCATATCTTGGGCTGTTTGTTTTCATTTTTCAGCTCTTTTTAAATATAGGCTTAGATTTGTCCCAGAAACTGAGGACAGAGAAAAATGAAAATGTGTTAGTAAGGGAACAGAAGAAATAACTCATAAATTTTAAGGAAGTTGATGCTTTGTGGACGGATATTTATTGTGTATGTATATAATCAAGCCAAACAAATGGTTTCAAGATGGGGAAATCAGTCAATCAGCAGAATGCTCCTCCCCCCACCCCCACCCCCGACATTCTGCATATCGGCGGGTTCAGGGACTGGTTGGCATGCAGGACAAACTGTCTGCTTTTATCAGTTGGCTGTAGATTTACCACCTTAAGTAGCCAATTCTCCCGAGAGACCTCAGGGTCAATAATAGATCAAGTAGCCAAAAAAGTTATCACTGGAGAAGACACTTCAAGTTTTCCCTGCTTCCATATACTTCTCGCCAATGCCTTCAGTCTTTCTCAACTTAATTCAACTAACGATGTAGAACATTGCATATTAATGAAGCCCTGTATTTGGTATTATGAGTGAACAGTGTTGAAGATTACAGAACTCCTACCTTGAGATCCTTACATTCCTGAGCAAACTAGGACAGGTTTGTGCACAGACAGCTTGAGATGTGGTAGAATGTGGGCAGTTCCGTAAGGCAAGGTTCTAGTGAAAGAAGGGATCAGTTAGCTTAGGGGATCAGGGAGGCTTTATGGGCAAGTATGAATTGAATAGACCTTGCCCTGGGTCACTTGGTAGAATTCTGACAGTGGAGGCAGTGCCTAGAAAGTCATTCCCAATAGGAGAGCCAGTGTGACCCAAGGCGTAGAGGTAGGACACTGCGGAGTGCGTCTGGGGACTCAGAGAAGTCTAGTGCATCGAGCAGGGTTTGCAGAGATCGCGGGTATGTGATCTCACTGTCGTCATCAGTGTCTTCCCACAAGTGTGGCTGCAGGTCAGCAGCATCGCCTGAAGTTAGTTAGAAATGCAGAGTCTCAGGCCCTGCCCCAGACTTACTGAGTCAGAATCTGCATTTAAAAAGATCCCGGGTGATTTGCACGCGTGCTGCAGTTTGAACAAGGTGATCTTTAGGATCATCTGTGTTGTCTTTAATTTGCTGTCCTTCGCCTCATGTGGAAGCCATACTGTCTATTTCCTTCTACCGGTAGCCACTTCTAAGTCTTTTGAGAATCACTTAAAACCTGGATTTCCTGAAGTTTAAACTTGAATAATGCAACAGTTGCTACTGACTCCTTGTCAGCGAGGAATTTAGCCCCTTTCCTTTCTTTCGATCTCCTCCTGACCACTGCCTCCTTCTTTTCTCACTCTTCTGTGTGTCCCAAGGCTACTCGCTAAAAAGCCTGCATACAACTTCTCTGTCTCAGAGCTCCATCCAGGAAACCCGATCTAAGACAAGCGCTAAATCTTCAGCAGAGGGAAGTTACTCTGCTTTAGGAAGGGCAATCGTGAGCCTCTGGGGAGAAATTGGGAGGAAGAAGTTATGCAGAAGAAAGAAGATGACTGAGGGGCAGAATGTGGGCACAATGGGATGCTACTGCTTTCTGTGACTCACTGAAACTAGTTAAGTCTGTAAGAATCATGGCATGTTAGGGCTGATGAAATTTCTTGTGGAAGCTGGTTAGGGTCTGACTTCTATACCCCGTTGACACAAGCAAGACAGACACCTCGGTCAGTTGCTCAGGCAGGGCGTTCCCAGTCGGGATCTGAGTTCCATTTGGGGACACTTTTCTGAATAGCTCAGGTTAGGGTGCAACCTCCCAGTTCATCTCAGACTAAATCTTCACCCTAGAAGAGAGCAGAACTGCATCATCGCCACAGATGTTCAACTTTTCGACACGTGGTAGAGGAAAATAAATATGTGGCTTGAGAGGGGACTGGGGAGTCCATCTCAGATTCAAAAGGGAAATTATGAAGACCTCTCTGAGGCCAGTCCTTTTAGCCAAGAAATGATCAAAACCGCCGAGGAATCGCCAAGTACGCATGTGTGTATTTTTAAGGGATTAAGACAAACCTATATAGGTGGACGCCCAGAAGAAAGCATGTGAATCCCAACATGAGTTGCAGTACTAAGCCGTAGTTTCCACACTGCCCAAGTTCAACAGGACGGGAAGCAGCACGGACTCTGCGGGTGACAAGCATGGTTCATGGCAACTGTACTCTGTCAGAGTCTCTGCAGGAAGTCGAATTCACTGCAGATGGTTCAGATGAAGAGAAATACATGAAGAGGCCACTCCCAGAGAGCTAGCCTGGGTTTGGGAGACAAAAAGGGATGCGGAGATACCCAGACACCAGCAGCAGAGAGAAGCCATGGCCATCCCTGGGGCTGAAGCCAACATGGGGAGGAAGTTTGTTCGCAGAGCCCATAGGAGTTGGAACAGTAGAGGAGCGACCACCTGGGGGGCTGCAGTCGTGGAGGGAAGCCGAAGTTGAAGTGCCCGAGATGGGAGGATGAAGGGAAGACGTATCCTGACCTCCCTTTCCTCCGGTTTCCAACCTCTTGCCCAAATTTCCTATCAGTTGAACCCAATCAGAAACCATATGGAAAGAGAGCCTGGGCGATATGGGACACAGAGCAGAGCAGAGAAAGGTGAAGGGAGCCTGGGACGATATGTGATACAGAGCAGAGCAGAGGAAGATGGAGAAGAATCTGTTGGTGGTTGGTGGAGAAGAGTCGGCAGATGGAGAATAGTCGCATAGGGCTGCTGTCTGGCATGAAGTTCCGCTCTTAAAAAGAAAACAACTCAGTAGCCTCCAGCGTGTGGGTTTGGGACAGATTATTCCAGCAGGCACATGCTAGGAAAGACTGGTTGGCAGGAAATCGCAGCTCAGACGGAGATCCGTGCAAGGTCCCGGGTCTGGCCCTGGCGGAGACTGGGCTTGTGTGTTGCTTCTGGAAGAGGCGCCATGGTGGGCTTGCAGCCGGGCTTCTGATAGCACAGTGACCTGTCTGCATCTAACGTTTTGTCATCTCAAAGTTGGTCCACTGCTTTGCTTGGCAGGATGCTAAAGGATTCTCCTGGCATCCATCTCTCCCTGGCTTACTGCCCTCATTACTACGGTTGAGGAAAATTGGTGAGAACAAGGTTTACTGAGTAGGTTTGGAAAACTCCACTTTCTGTCTCCTGCTGGAAAGCTCTTTTAATAGGTCACGGTCCTGAGGGGGCCACACAGGCCTGTCCATATCATCAGAACCTAAGGAGAACCTATTCTCTGCTCATCTTATCTGCAGAGAGTAGACCTTAGTGCCCTGAGAAAGTTCTTAGAGTTTGCAGAGGTAACTAAAGATCTAAAGCTATAATTCTCGTAAGCCAGAAAGAGAAAATAAATATCGTATATTAATGCATATATGTGGAATCTAGAAAAATGGTATAGATGATCTTATTTGCAAAGCAGAAATAGAGACACAGACGTAGAGAACAAACATATGGACACCAAGGGGGGAAGGGGTGGTGGTGGGAGGAATGGTGAGATTGGGATTGACACATATACACTACTGTGTATAAAGTAGATAACTAATGAGAACCTATGATATAGCACAGGGAACTCTACTCAGTGCTCTGTGGGTGACCTAACTGGGAAGGAAATCCAAAAAGGAGGGGATGTATGTGTACGTATAGCCGATTCACTTTGCTGTACAGTAGAAACTAACACAACATTGTAAAGCAACTACACTCCAATAAAAATTGTTTAAAAAATCTTGAAACAAAGATGTAATTTCACTAGCTAACCAGTCAAAAAATAAATAAATAAAGCTGTAATTCTCCATCTTCTGCGTATCTCTCCAAGGGAGGCCAATGTGCTACTCTTCGGAGGTTGGAATCCTTTCAAATGTCTTTCTGCACCTTGGAATTCCAGGATATGAAGTCATTTCTACCACTTTAATATATGTCTTTCTGTCCTCATTGCTACCTTTATGTCTCCCCTGAAATACCATGGCCTTGTCACTGGTTTTGATGTCTCTGGTGTGGCCCTCTATCTCCACGCTGCAACTGGAAGGATCTTCCCAAAGTGCAAGTTTCATTAAAGCATGTCCTTGCTTAAAATCCTTCAACAGTTCACCACTGAAGATTCTAGTAGATGCTTTACTGCCTGGCCACCGCCCACCCTCATTCTCATCTTTCCCCAACATCAGCTCTCCACCCAACACGCACATGCACACACACACACACACACACTACCGTCCGCCACACACCATTCATTACTATGTTTCAACTCCACTGGACATCCCTCATTCTCCTCTAAGATGTCAATACATGGTCTCTTGAATTTTCTGACTCAGGGTATCAAGATGTAGAGACCCATTTCACTCCCCTGGGTTTCTTTTATAAACATCTTGGAAGAAAACTGCCTGAAATGTTTGCTACAAATGAAGTGTGTGATCTTCTCATTAGTTTCTTTCTTTCTTTTAATCACCCTAAAAGGAGTCTCATAAGTCATGCTTAGGATTTACTGGGGATGCATAATAATGAAGCCAGTCTCCTGATGTAGCAACACTCCTGGGATTTCTCCATCTCCCACTGCAGGGCACCGATGCTGTGCCTGAGAACAGATCGAGGTAGAGGCTTGGAAACCAGGGCTGCCCTGTTGATGACTTCAAGTGGGAAGAACGAGCAAAGCGATGTACTCAGGGAGATTTTTCAAGTACTAACAGAGAAAGGAGTTTAGAATGTCAGGACACTGGGCTTAGACTGACATTTTGTATGATAATTATTGAATATGTAACCAGAAAGTAAGAGCTCTGCATTCAACAAAAAGAGGGAAATCTTTTATTAATACTGATTCCTAGAGAAATCTACTTGGGAGCCTCAAATTTTTTCTTTTTTTCTTTTTAAAATTTATATTTATTTATTTGGCCGTGCCACACGGCTTGCGGGATCTTAGTTCCCCAACCAGGGATTGAACCCGGGCTATGGCAGTGAAAGCGCCGATTCCTAACCACTGGAGCACCAGGGAATTCCCTTTAGTTTTTAAAAAGATAATATAAAATCTTCAGGGACTAAGCACTATTCTAGGTGCTGGGGAATAGAGAAATAAACAGAAAAAACAATGTCTGTGCTGTCATGGGATAAGACTGGGAGAAAACAGACCCATAATTATACAGTGTTGGGTCAGATAATGATAAGAGCTGGGATGGAAGATAAAGCAGAAGTAAAATGATAGTGCAGGATGGGACAGGGTGACTGTTTATAAGGGCTAATCAGGAAAAGCCTCTTTGGGGACATGAAGTGTGTTCAGAGACCAGACTGAAGTGATGGAGGGGGCTCTGCAAATATCTAGGGAAACAGCGTGCCAGGAACGGGAACAGCAGGGGCCAAGGCCTTGATACGTTCAAGGAGGGACAAGGAGGCCAGTGTGGCCACACGCCATGAGCAGGAATGGTGAGAAACAAGACCAGACAAGCAGCCAGAGCTGAGATCCTGTAAGCCTTGAGGGCCGTGGTAAGGATTTTGAATGCTCTTGGGTCAAGGGAAGCCATTGGAGGATTGAGAGCAGGGGGAATGTGGTTGGTCAATGTTTTCAAAGGATTGTGCTGGCTTCTGTGTGGGGAGTTCTCCCCGTAGGGGGGGAAGAGGGGAGAGGAGCAGCAGGGACACCAGTAGGAGGATGTTACAGGTCTGTGTGTCATGTTAACATGGCATGCACTGAGATGCCAGTGGTGCAGAATGTGAGATGTGGTTGGATTCAGGATGTGTTTGAAGTAGGTTAGAAGGATTTTCTGTTGAATGGGATGAGGGTCTGAGTGAAAGACAATCCAAGATATGTGTCCTGAGTAAATGGGTAAATGATGTTGCCTTTACTGTGGGGGTGCCCAACAGAACTGGGGCGAAAATTAAGAATATGCTTTGGATATCTCAGCTCTCAGCAGCTTATTAGGGGTGAAAGTAGAAGTGTTGTTCGGGTAGCTGTATATTCACATTTAGAATTTGGGGTGAAGATTGGGACTGGAGAGTTTGTCAAGTAAATTCAGGATGTGTTCATAATTAAAATTATGGGTTTTAATTTATTTTATTGAAGTATAGTTGCTGTACAATATTACATAAGTTACAGGTGTTCAATATAATGATTCACAACGCTTAAAGGTTATACTCCATTTATAGTTATTATAAACCATTGGCTGTATTCCCCATGTGGTGCAATATATCCTTGTAGCTTATTTTATACCTAATAGTTTGTACCTCTTACTTCCCTACCCCTATGTTGCCCCTCCCCCCTTCCCTCTCCCCACTGGTAACCACTAGTTTGTTCTCTAAACATGTGAGCCTGCTTCTTTTATATTATATTCACTAGTTTGTTGTATTTCTTAGATTCCACATATAAGTGATACAGTATTTATGGGTTTTGATTTTTAAAATTCTTTAGGGTGTAAGGATGGAGCATAGAGGAAGTCTAAAGTGCTAGGTCAGGGGGAAGAGGGGAATACATCCAAAGAGACTAAGAAGGATGGCCAGCAGGTAGTAAGAAATACAGCCATTTGGACTTCTCAAAGCCATGTGAAAAAGTGTTCTAAAAATGAGGGAGCCAAAAATAATGTTTTTTAAATCAGGTCCGTCAGGATGACCTGAATATTTAAAAAAGAATGGAAAATAACAAGTGTTGGTGAGGATGTGTTGGAACACTGCCGATGGGAATGTAAAATGATGTAGCTGTGATGGAAAACAATATAATGGTGCCTCAAAAACATAAAAATAGAATTACCAGATGATCTAACAATTTCATTTCTGGGTATATACTCAAAAGAATTGAAAGCAAGGACTCAGATATTTGTACACCTATTTCATAGCAGCATTATTCACAATAACCTCAAATTGGAAGCAACCCAAGTGTCCATCAACAGATGAATAGATAAACTATGTGCTATACATACAATGAAATATTATTCAGCCATAAAAAGGAAGGAAATTCTGACACATGCTACAACATGGATGAACCTTGAAGATATTATGCTAAGTGAAACAAGTCAATCGCAAAAGGACAAATATCACATGGTCTCACTAATATGAGGTACCTATAATAGTCAAATTCATAGAGGCAGAAAGTGGAATAGTGGTTGCCAGGGGTTGGAGGAGAGGGGAAATGGGGAGTTATGGTTTTTAATGAGTACAGAGTTTCAGTTTTGGAGGATGAAAATAGCTCTGGAGGTGGATGGTGGTGACGGTTGCACAATGTGAATGCACTTTTTTTGTTTTTAATTTATTTTTTGGCTGCACTGTGCAGCTTGTGGGATCTTAGTTCCCTGACCAGGGATCAAACCCAGGCCCATGGCAGTGAAAGCACTGAGCCCTAACCACTGGACCACCAGGGAACTCCCAGTGTGAATGCACTTAATGCCAATGAACCACGCTAAAAAAAAAAAAAACAACCTATACTAAAAGTACACTAAGAAAATTTTGCACTCAAAATTTTAGCCAAAATTGTAAATTTTCTGCTATGTATATTTTATCCCAATGTTTTGTGTTTTCTTTTCGTTGTTTTTTTTTTTTTGCGGTATGCGGGCCTCTCACTGTTGTGGCCTCTCCCGTTGCGGAGCACAGGCTCCGGACGCGCAGGCTCAGCGGCCATGGCTCACGGGCCCAGCTGCTCCGCGGTATGTGGGATCTTCCCGGACTGGGACACGAACCCGTGTCCCCTGCATCAGCAGGCGGACTCTCAACCACTGCGCCACCAGGGAAGCCCTGTGTTTTCTTTTTGAGGATGGTTTTTTCAACAAGTATGTTGGGACAATTGGATATCAATATATTTTTTTAAAAGCTAAACTTAGATCCAATATATTTTTTTAAAAGCTAAACTTAGATATATTTTTTTAAAAGCTAAACTTAAACTTTTTTAAAAGCTAAACTTAGCTAAACTTAGATAATAAACAAAAATCAATTCAAAATGGATTATAATCCTACATTTAAGAGCTAAATCTATAAAAGCCTTTGAAGAAAAAACAGGAGAAATCTTATAACTTTGGTTAAGCAAAGATTTCTTAAATAGGCCATCAAAAGCATAATTCATAAGATAAAAATTAATAAATTGGATTTCACTAAACATTAAAAAGTCTTCTCTGAAAAGACATTGTTTAGAAAGTTAGAAAAAATCACAGAATGAGAGAAAATATTGGCAAATTACATACCTGAAAAAATGGTTTATCTCCAGAATATAAGGAACTCCCATAATTCAATCAGGAGACAAACAACCCAATTAAAAATGGGTAATTAAATAGACAATTCATCAAAGAAACTATATGAATGGTTAATAAACACATGAAATGTTGCTCGACACAATTAGTCATTAGGGAAATGCATATTAAAGCTACAATGAGATACAACTATACACCTACTAAAATAGCTAAAATCCAAAAGACTGAACATACCAAGTGTTGGAGAGATTGTGGAGAAACTGAAATCTTAAAGCACTACTGGTGGGAATGCATAATGATATAACCACTTGGAAAAGAGTTCGGCCGTTTCTTTACAAGTTAAATTTAAACTTCCTAAAAGATCTGTCTGTTCAGTTCCTAACTGTCCACTCAAGAGAAACAAAATGATATATCTCTACAAAGACTTGTAGGCATATGTTCACAGAAGCATTACTCATAAAAGCCCCAAAGTAGAAACAGTCCAAATGTCCATCAGCTGGTGCATGGAGAAACACAATATTATGTAGTCATACACTGGAATACTATTTGGCAATCAAAAGGAAGAAACTACCGACACAAGTCACAACATGGCTGAACCTCAAAAGCACTATGGTAAGTGAAAGATGTCAGATATAAAGGACCACACATTGCATGATTCAGTTTACATGAAATACCCAGGAAAAGCAAATCTACATAGAATGAAGATCGATGATTACCTGGGCTGAGGTGGGAGTGAGGGTTGACTGCAAACGGGCAGGCAGGAACCTTTTCAGATGATGGAAATGTTCTACATCTGAATTAGGTTATGGTTGCACAGCTCTATAAATGTATTAAAAATTGGCGACTTACAAGGGGCATATTTATGGAGTGCAAATTATACCTCAGTAAAGCTGCTAAAATTGTTTTACGGATTTTTTTTAAAAAGAGAAGAGTACTGTGTACTAGTTGACACTAGTACTGTGTCAAGTTAGTGCCTTGACAAGAAAGGTGCGTCCATTAACTTTAAAAAATTAGCCTCTCCTCTTCCTATTTATACGAATAACACATGTTCATATCAGACAACTTAGAAAGTACAAAGAGAAAGAAAAAGAAAATCACCCATCATCCAAAGACAACCACCATTAACATTTTGGCCAGTGCAACTTTTGAAAACTTTTGTCGCGTTCTGGCTGACATTATTTCCAAACTTTCATGGAAAAAGGGAATTTCCTGGAGGTGGCGCCAGGAATGTGCGTTTTTAACAAGCCTCTCCAGGCAATTCCAATGCATCTCAAGGTTTAAGGACAAGCGGCCTAAAAGAAGAACATGGCTACTCCAATGGAAATGCTCCTTTACATAAAAAGGAAAGAAGAACTATCACAGATTGGTCTCCAACTTAGAACATGTACCACATCCCGCAGGATGGAGAAAATAGTGAGGCAGAGGCTGATGAGATGCTCATGAACCCACTTCTTCCTTCTGTCAATAAGTTAAATGATATTTCCCAGCCTTCCTGACAGTGGTCAGAGGACGCGCTATTGAGTTCTGGCCAGTGAAGTGTGGGCAGAAGGAGTACTGGCCACGTCCGGGCTTGGCTGTGAATCTCCTGTGGGATCCTTCACTTTTATCCTCTTTGCTCTTCAGCCATCAGAGCACAGAACATCCAGATGGGTACTCAGGGTTAAGAGATGGTGGTATAATCAAATGGGAGAGGATTTTGAGTAACGGGGAAGAGAGAAAGCCCTGTTCGCAGAGAACTCTAGCTTAGGAAAAGCAAGGGAAAGATGCTTCCAAAATGGGGAAGCCACTGGAGATGTGCCTGGCCACACCCCTCTCTATTCTGCCAGTAGAGGCATCTGCCCCCTCCGGAAATGTACTGGCTCAAGAGACTTGCATAGTAAATCAAACTGGGAAAATTATTATCAGGCAGACATGTCAGAGAAGGCAAGGACAACCATACAATAAATTCAAAGGGATAAAGGAGGAAAAAATTAAAAGAGACTATAACACCTCAAACAAAATGAAGTTCGGGGGAAATGCTCCTGGGAGAATTGTAGGAGGACTGTCTCTAGTACAGAAAGAGCTGATGTTCACCTACTGTGCACAGGTCTGGCTGGTTAATTACACCTAGTTTCTAGACTGATGGATATTCCATCATTCATGGTGCCAATGACACAATGAAAGTTGATAAATATTTTGCACATCCCTTCTGGATGGGGGGAGAGGGCATGCAGAAAGAAGGCAGGCTCTCTGGAAGGCCTTTTCAAAGCCTGGAGCATTCAGAAGTCAGTGGAATAGCTGGAGGAGCCCCACGAGAGTCCTCAGACAGCATTAGAGGGCTTTATGATGGCTTGACAATAGAAAGCTACCTTTGCTCAGTAATGTGGGATTCCCAACCTTCTCAGCCCATGCACTAGCCCCTCCAAACTCATGGTGGAAGAATCCAATGTGCAGTTAGTTCCATGCTATCAAATGCATGCAAGGCAATCACCTAAGAAGGGCAAAGTATGAAGGACCTCTTGGCTTTCACAATAGCACAGCCATTTAAGTCACCCGAGGAAGTCAAATGGCTTAATTCTGATTATTCTTTGGAATGCCTAGAAAGTACCCTATAGTGGCATGCAAAAGACCAGGGAACGAGGACTCTGGGGAAAACCCCAGTAGTCCAACCGCCTGCCAAGAATTGGCAGCAATAACTAAAAGACCAAAGTCATTAGTCTCTTTCTCTTTATTTCCAGATCATTTGCCAGTTTTCCCAACACCATTTGTTGAATAATCTACCCCTTATTTACTGATCTGAAATGCCAACTTCATCATGACACACATTCTCATGTGGTCGTGGATCCATCACTGAGGTTTGTATTTTGTTTCTTGTTATTCTCTGTGAAGTACAGAGTTTGAAACATATCTTTTATCATTTATTTATTTACTGTATAGCACAGGGAACTATATTCAGTATCTTCCATTAACCTATAATGGAAAAGAATCTGAAAAATTATAGATATATATGTATATGTATAACTGAATCACCCTGCCGTACACCAGAAACTAACACAACATTGCAAATCAACCACACCTCAACAAAAAATAATTCATCAAGATTTTAAAATTGCACTGTGTGTAATTTATACCCCAATTTTTTAAAACACAGACTAATATATGTATACATACCATATGCACATTATATAAACACACATATATAATATATATGTATGCATTTTATATATATAATATATATGCCTGTAGGTAGATATTTTATAAATATATGCATTATATACTACATACATGTTACCATTTCCAAATCTAATCAAGAAATTATTCTTTTGGCTACTTTTCTTAAAGATATTTTTGATGTGGACCATTTTTAAAGTCTTTATTGAATTTGTTACAATATTGCTTCTATTTTATGTTTTGGTTTTTTTTTTTTTTTGGCTGTGAGGCATGTGGGATCCTAGTTCCCCAACCAGGGATCGAACCCACACCCCCTGCATTGGAAGGTGAAGTCTTAAACACTGGACCACCAGGGAAGTCCCTTGGCTACTTTTCTTTTACTCCTGGCAGTTTTGATTTTTTTTTTTTACCATCTTTATTGGAGTATAATTGCTTCACAATGGTGTGTTAGCCTCTGCCCTACAACAAAGTGAATCAGCTATACACATACATACATCCCCATATCTCCTCCCTCTTGCGTCTCCCTCCCACCCTCCCTATCCCACTCCTCTAGGTGGTCACAAAGCACCGAGCTGATCTCCCTGTGCTATGCAGCTGCTTCCCACTAGCTATCTATTTTACATTTGGTAGTGTATATATGTCCATGCCACTCTCTCACTTCGTCCCAGCTTCCCCTTCCCCCTCCCTGTGTCCTCAAGTCCATTCCCTACCTCTGCGTCTTTATTCCTGTCCTGCCCCTAGGTTCTTCAGAACCATTTTTTTTTTTTTTTAGATTCCATATATATGTGTTAGCATACGGTATCTGTTTTTCTCTTTCTGACTTACTTCACTCTGTATGACAGACTCTAGGTCCATCCACCTCACTACAAATAACTCAATTTCGTTTCTTTTTATGGCTGAGTAATATTCCATTGTGTATATATACCACATCTTCTTTATCCATTCATCTGTCAATGGACACTTAGGTTGCTTCCATGTCCTGGCTATTGTAAATAGTGTTGCAATGAACATTGTGGTACATGTCTCTTTTTGAATTATGGTTCTCTCAGGGTATATGCCCAGTAGTGGGATTGCTGGGTCATATGGTAGTTCTATTTTTAGTTTTTTAAGGAACCTCCATACTGTTCTCCATAGTGGCTGTATCAATTTACATTCCCACCAACAGTGTAGGAGGGTTCCCTTTTCTCCACAGTCTCTCCAGCATTTATTGTTTGTAGATTTTTTGATGATGGCCATTCTGACTGGTGTGAGGTGAAACCTCATTGTAGTTTTGATTTGCATTTCTCTAATTATTAGTGATGTTGAGCATTCTTTCATGTGTTTGTTGGTGATCTGTATATCTTCTTTGGAGAAATGTCTGTTTAGGTCTTCTGCCCATTTTTGGATTGGGTTGTTTGTTTTTTGATATTGAGTTGCATGAGCTGCTTGTAAATTTTGCAGGTTAATCCTTTGTCAGTTGCTTCACTTGCAAATATTTTCTCCCATTCTGAGGGTTGTCTTTTTGTCTTGTTTATGGTTTCCTTTGCTATGCAAAACTTTTAAGTTTCATTAGGTGCCACTTTTTATTTTTGTTTTTATTTCCATTTCTCTAGGAGGTGGGTCAAAAAAGACTTGCTGTGGTTTATGTCATAGAGTGTTCTGCCTATGTTTTCCTCTATGAGTGTTACAGTGTCTAGCCTTACATTTAGCTCTTTCATCCATTTTGAGCTTATTTTTGTGTATGGTGTTAGGGAGTGTTCTAATTTCATTCTTTTACATGTAGCTGTCCAGTTTTCCCAGCACCACTTATTGAAGAGGCTGTCTTTTCTCCATTGTATATTCTTGCCTCCTTTATCAAAGATAAGGTGACCATATGTGCGTGGGTTTATCTCTGGGCTTTCTACTCTGTTCCATTGATCTATATTTCTGTTTTTGTGCCAGTACCATACTGTCTTGATTACTGTAGCTTTGTAGTATAGTCTGAAGTGTGGGAGCCTGATTCCTCCAGCTCCATTTTTCTTTCTCAAGATTGCTTTGGCTATTCAGGATCTTTCGTGAAACATATCTTTTAAATCAAATGAATTAATTACATTATTCAGATCTTCAACCTCCCTATTTTTGCCTTTTGATCTGTTGAAGATTTAAAGAAGTATAATACCTTCCTCACCACCATTCTAATTCTGTCAATTTCTCCATGAATAGCAAATATTTTGTTTTTACTTATTTTGATGCAGCATTTTGCCCAGATAAAAGTTTGCTATCAGCGACACATTCTCTGTGAGTTGTAACTTTTGTCAAAACAAAATAAGGCTTCCAGTTTTAAAATCATAGAGAAAAGGTGGCTTCGTTTTCATTTCTTTTCAAAATCATTCCAAACAACAAGGAGAAACTGAAACCCAAATTCCATCTTTGATGAAAGCAGAAGACTTGTACAACCCCAAACAATATTGTTACATGAAAAGGGAGCATGAATGGATGACTTGTAAATGGCTTAGCAATGAGAGAAAGGTTTATCCCACTTATGGCAGAGGAGAAACTGGTGAGAAGCAGGAAATATTGCCTGGCTGAGAGCTGGAAAACCTTCGGAATTAGAGAAGGCAAGTACCAAAGAAACCAGGGGTGAGGTAACGTTGACAACCAGAGGGTTATTTGAAAGTCTTTACAAGAAGCAATTAGATCCAATGTCCCCTACCCTGCCTACCACTATCCTATATAGTCAGCAATTATCCCCAGTATAAAGCAAGAGAAAAATACTTTTTCAAAAATTGCACCTGAGAGCCTTTAAACTCAGATACATTGACCATAGAGTAGGGCCAGGTGAGATGGTGGTCCGAACATAGGGGAATAAGGTTTCAAAGTCTGTTCATAGAATGATGAGAACATTTCCTATCAGCCACAGAATTCTGGGAGGGAGGCTGGAGAAACCAAATCCTTCTACACACAGCCAAAGAAAAGACCTACCCACATTGACATTCGATTCCCAAAGGAAAAGCTAGGTGGCCACTTGTTTCCCATACAGTGAAATCAATAACTTCCATGGATGTAGGTTTCAATTAGTTTTTCAGTGCTTCACTCTTAAATATGAACAGCAGAGAATCATGAGACCTCCGAAGACGGCTCCTGATACAAAAGAGAGGAATCAAAACAAAATCAGCAGAAGTGAAAATAATGCAGTTTTAAAGTTTAATTTCTTTAAACTTTAAAAAAACTGTAATTAGTATCCTCAGAAATAGTAAAATATTGTGCCTCTATGAAACAAACCTGTTTATAAAGGGGACAGGGAGCAGCGATCAGCAAAGAAGAAGCAGCCTTTGGAAATTAAAAATGTGAAAACCGGGCTTCCCTGGTGGTGCAGTGGTTGAGAGTCCGCCTGCCGATGCAGGGGACACGGGTTCGTGCCCCGGTCTGGGAGGATCCCACATGCCACGGAGCGGTTGGGCCCGTGAGCCATGGCCGCTGGGCCTGCATGTCCAGAGCCTGTGCTCCGCAACGGGAGAGGCCACAACAGTGAGAGGCCCGCGTACCGCCAAAAAAAAAAAAAAAAAAAAAAGTGAAAACCATGACGAAAAGTTCAGTAGCGTTTGGAAAACAAAGCAGAAAATTCTTCAGGAACTTAGCTTAAAATTATAAAGAAATAGACAAAAGGAAAGAATCCAATTCCTAATTTTGTCACAATTTCTGAAAACAAAAATCAAGAAAATGTAGGGGAAGATATTATTAAAGGAACAATAAAACTAACCGTCCCAGAACTGAAGGATAAACGGTTCCAGATTACTTCCTACCAGATGCTCAGCACAGTGGGTGATAAAATACATCAGTACACACAATAGTGAAATTTCAGAATACTGAGATAAAGAGAAGAACCTAAAAACATGAAAGGTGGGGTGAGAAACAGGGCACAAGCAAAAATCAGTGATCAGAATGGCACTGGACTTCAAAAGAGCAATGCGGCAAAGACTTTAAAAATTGGAGAGAAACGAAATCCAACCTAGAATTCTAGATTGGCAAGATTTGCAATTAAGTGTCAGGGTAGGAATGCAAAAGTCTAAAACAATATATATATAAACTAGCATACGTCTTTTTCTCTTTTTTTCCTTCCAGAAAGCAACTAAGGGATATACTCCAACAAAATTAGATAGTAATTCAAGAAAATGAAAGACCAAGGACTCAGAAAAGTGGGGAAAGGGGATGGAGGGATGTCCCAGCTGACAGTGTGGCTTCAAACCTAGAGATGGAGCAGAAGGATGGAGGTCTCAAGTAGTGATGTCTCCTGAAAGAGGTTCGAAATGATAGATTATCTGATGGCTGTAAGCACATGAGAGATATCTTACAGAGCTTTTGGTATTTATGGGAAAAGTTAGCCACAAGTTGAAGGGAAAAAACAACCTTAAGCAAATGAAAAATAATGAGGCAAGCTCTGACTCCAGGCAAAACAAAAAGATGTACAAGAAAGAAAATAGTTATGACAATTACTGGTTAAGCCATTAGCACTATTTACATAGAGATAATAATAAAAACAACAGTGATACACACTGTTGGTTACCTTGCCAGTGTCTACACTCCTTTCTTCCTTGATTCCAAACCTCAATTTTGTTCAGGCAGCAATGTGCCTATCTAAAAACTCTTGCAATGTTAGATTACCTTGCAGTTGGAGGTGTGTGACACAGAGCCTGCTAATGAGACATGAGCTAAGTGTTCCTAGGAAACTTTTTTTTTTTCTCCTCTGGCTTCCCTTCTTCCTTCCTTTTTTTTTCCCTCCCTGAAACATGGGTGCAACATTGGAGGTGTAGCAGCTGTCTTGTGACCATGAGGACAAAAACTATGAGCCTAAAATGGGAGAACAGAAAAATTAAAAAAGCCTGGGTCCCTAAGGACATCTTAAAACCACCACATCAGCTTTTGACTGCCTGAAAGCCATTGCTAGGTGTGTTTTCTGTTACTTGCAGCCAAGCACATTCCTAACTGATATGATAGTGGATATGGACAAACCTCCAAATTGTGACATAACTACAACAGAAGAATGAGAGCAGAGTAAAATGGGTATAAAAAAATCCTTTGCTGGCAATATAAGAAGCTAATATCATTGATCAACTGAGGTCTGTTTATGTCCATTAATTTTAACACGTTTCTTACATATAAGAAACAGCCAAAAGAACTGAAAAATATTGCCTTTAGAATGTTGGATGGGGATGAGGGATAAGGACCTGACATATTTGTTATATGAGAAGTAAAAAAAAAATTTAGACTGTGCCCATGCTTAACTTTTTTTGATTAAAACATTAAATAAATTAAAAAGTAAAACAAAAAACTTTGTCTCCCATAATGTCTTTTACCTTAGATTTTTTTACTTTGTCTTCTATTAATATGGTAACTTCCATTTTCCATATTTTTCCTTTTTAATATTTCAGCCATGTCTTTTCCCATGCTTTTATCTTAGTCTGTTTGGATCATTTTATTTTAGGTATGTAAATTGTAGACAGTACATACTCAGGTTTGGGGTTTTGACCCCATTGGTTTTGTCTTTTAATAGAAAAGCTTGATCCATTTGCTTTTATTGATACAACTCCTATGTTTGATCTTTGTTCTGTCATCTTTTTCTGTGCTTTCCACCTTTTTATGTTTTCTTTGCTTTCTGGCTTGACAAGTGGATTTAGCGTTTTGAAAGATGTATTTCGTTTTAAGCTCTACTGATTCTTATCTTTAAGGTTTTTCAAAAATGCATTTCAAAAAGCATTTCTTAAACTGTATTTCCTTAACAGTCTGAACCAGGACTGAAATGTTAATTCCTCCAATTATTATGTTTAAAACAGTACACAGAACTTTCCTGCCTACTTTCTTTTCTGCTTTACTTTTCTTCTTTTTCTTTTCTTCTCCCTCATGATCCACATTCACCTTCTTTTCACAACATATTTTTGAGAGTTTTACATTCTGTCAACTATTTCATACTTTTATTCATGTAACAAACCGTGTTCCATATATTGTACTAGATAATAAGCTTAGAGAAAGGGACACAATTCTTGCCCCCCAGGCACTTGAAGGTGACTAGGAAAGCGATGGTAGTCCAGGGAAGTGGCATAGCAGAGGTCTGCCTGTGTTATGGGGGAGAAACTAGGAGAGGCATGAAACCTGGACTGGCTTCTCAGGGAAGACTTCCTGGTGGAGGGGGCACTTGAGCTGAATCTTAGAGCATGTAGCCCAAGAGTGGGGAGAAATCTTTCTAGCAGAGGGAGCAGCATACGTAAGGACAAGGAAGTAAAATGACTTGGGTTGTGATAACTACAAACAGCTCAGTGTTGTACGAACATGGTGGCTGGTGAGAAAGGAGAAGGCCAGGGGGGTGCAACGAGAGATCCACTCACTAGGTCATAGATGGCTTTGAATGTCCCTCTCGAGAAGAATGCTACTGAAGAATCCTAAGTAGGATGCAGATGGGACTGGGGGAGGGTAGCAACGAGGATGGAAGGTGGCAGGCCTTTTATGAGGACATTTATAATGAAGGTGATTAAAATAAAGAGAAAGTGATGGAACAGGAGAAATCAGTATAGTCAGCAGACCTCAAGCCTGTGACCTTGAAGTGACAGCAAGGAAGTTACCTCTCCACATGCTACTCCAAACTCTCTGGTCCAATTTTTCTCCAGCTCCAGACAAAGCTCCACTGGAAACGGGATATGACTTTCCAGTTGATACCATGAAGAAATATCAGCTCACTGGTCACAATCCAGTGACCAGTCCAGTCCCCTGGTCACAGTCCAGTGGTTTGAACGAGCTGTCTTTTGAGGAGTAGGAGATTCGGGCAGAAGATGGGAGAAGACGGAAGTCACTTCAAGCCCAGTTTAACGAGTCCAAAGAGGTGACAGAGAAACCAGGTAAGCCCCTTTCCGCTGCCTCAAATTCTCACACATCCCTCGGGAAGTCTTTCATTGTTTAAACAGAGATAATTTAATAAGGTATGGCAATGTTAGGAGTTACAAGCAAAAACATGGTTTCTTAGTTCAGCTCTGGGTTTTGCAGGGTAGAGTGACGTGGCTATGTAAGTGGTGTTGTTATGAATAGATGAGAGAGGAAGTCTTTAATTTGGTAATCCTAATACACGTACATAACACCTTCTGTTACTGTCCTACAGCCCTTCAGTATTTTGTTCTATCTTTTTCATTCTTTTTCCTCTTTGAACGTCAGTTTTTGAAGTTTCTATTGATGCCTTCAAGCTCATTGATTCTTTCCTCGGCCGAGTCCAGTTTATTGATGAGTCCATCAAAGGCGTTCTTCATTCCTGTCATGGCGTTTTGATCTCTAGCCTTCCCTTTTGATTCTTTCTTGGAGTTTCCATCTCACTGCTTCCATTCCCAATCTGCCAATCTGTTCTTGCATGTTGTCTACTTTTTCCATTAGAGCCCTTGGAATACGAATCATAGTCATTTTAAATTCCCAGTCTGCTAATTCCAACATCTCTGCCACATGTGAGTTTGGTTCTGATGTTTGCCCTGTCTCTTCAACCCGTGTCATTTTTTGTTTTGTTCCATTTTTTGTCTCTTAGTATGCTTTGTTATTTTTTGTTGCAAGTTTGACGTGATAAACTAGGTAAAAGGAACCCAGTACTGGTTCCTGCAGAGTTTTCTTCTCCTGATCTTCAGCTCCAGCAAGGTGTGATTCTTTGTCTACCTGTCTGTCTCTTCCATTTGGGGGTGGGGGGGTAGCAGTTTGCCCTAGGATGTCAGTTTTCTGATTGATCTAAGAAGAGTTGTTGATTTTCAGTTTGTTCATATTTTCTCCTGTGTGTGGGTGGAAGAATTGAAGTCCAAGTTCCTTATATGTTGGCCTGGAAACCCAAAGAAGTCCTTAATTTGGAATTTTATTCCTCAGGAGTTGATAAAGAATACTAAGGAAGCAGGTTTTAGAATTTTAGAAGGAGAGGTTTTCGGCATGACGGGAAAGAACGAGGCTTTTGCCTTCAAAGCAGGATGCTTAACTGTATCCAGTCTTTTTCTCAGAAACACAAAGAACTTTAGAGGACTCTCCCTCCCATTTTGCAGATAAGCACACAGAGGTTCAGAGAGGTAAAGTGATTTTCTCAAGATCACACAGCCAATGACAGATCTGGGGCTTGAGTCCAGGTCTCCTGATAATAATTTCAGTGTTTTTTCCGGGACCCGTAGGTCTCCCTGCTCTATGCTCCCGGGGGTCCTTCAACCTTCATCCACAGAGATGATGGTCATGACAACAAGGAATCTGGAGGAGGGGGGTGTGTAGCCTCGTAGAAGGGTAGGCGAGGAGGAAATACTCGGATGATTCAGATCCGGAAAGAAACATCCTGAGTGTAGGAAGAGGTGTTTTGGAAAGGAGAGGGACTCGGTGGCTATGGGAATGTGAGAGTCACCTTCCCTCTTGTTCCGTGGAGCTCGGCACCCCTCCCAAACCTGACAATTGTCTGCACACTGGTGCCCTCTAGTGGCGTGAAGAAAGATCATTTCCCCCAAATTTGACTACATTGGAAACTTGAAGCTTGAGCCCCGGCAGGGCAAGAAAAATGTCCCTCCTCCGTCCCTCACTTTGGTTCAGAGATTTGTCTAAGCAGGTGTTTACTCTTTTACCCTTTAACTTATTTTTGTTAAACAATCCAAAGACATTTAAAAACATGTGTGAAGGAGAACATTACCCCATCTGGAGAACCATATGCACCCAAGTGCGAGGATGGGGGGAAGGAAGCCATAGGAATACACACAAACACAGCCAGGATGTGCACACACAAACACACATTCCTGGCGTGGGTGAAGGCGTTGTGGATCCTAAAAGTTATAAAATTTGGGAATATCCCCTTGAAAATAAAAAGAATATAAAAGTACAAATTCAAAACTAAGCCCAGAGCTTTGGAAGAGTCCATCAGCTTTATGGTGAATAATTCCTGCACATCCCCATCTGTCCGAGCACACACAGAGAAGAAATGAAGGTAGAAAGCAGAGCTATTTTGAATTTTCACTATTGTCCCCCAAATCCTGTATATGCTAAGAATGGTCCACCTCAGTGAAGTCACCTTGGAAGGCAGTACAATTATTCTTACCATGTTACCATTGTTCCAAAGGTGTCTGGAATTGTTCCTTTTAATTCAGATACTGCCTTCAGATACTGTGGCGTATTCCTTGGGATGTCGTTAATGATGACTTTTATCATTTAAGTGCAGAGTCTGTGTGTGTGTGTGTGTGTGTGTGTGTGTGTGTAATAGCCAAATCCACACCGATAAGTACTAAGAGGGGTACTCTAGCTGGCCGATGCTGGTTTTGGTCAAGAGTAAAGGGTCTTTTTAAAAGCTATGAAACTCTCTGCCCTTTCATTGCTTCTATACTATCCTGTGAAGACATCTCCCTGAAAAGGAGCTGCAAAATGATTTTAGCGATGAAACAATCATTGGACTAGGTGTCTGTATGGGGTGGCCATGAGGCTGCCTCCCAGGCTTCCACCTATAGGAAGGTCAATTGACAGGGGCCCAGCTGCAGAGCTGGGGAAGCCACCTGTGCACACGAAGACCAGGGCTCCTGCCAGCTCAGACCCGCATGCAGCCGGGGCACAAAGGCAGACCCCTTACTGGCGCGGACTCCTGGGGTGGCCAACCTCAGCACAGAAACATCCCCAGACTTTGCTGATCCTTTTGCAGATGACATGGCAGCCTAGGACATTTCCGTCAAACCTTCTCTCTTTCTGTCCTTCACTCAAGGTCAGACTTCTGTGTCACAGTCTGATGGCTCTTCCAGCTTGTCTGGTCTGCTCCCTGTTTTTTTCCCTGGCAGGCATTTTTCCTAAAAACCCTTGCACAGTTAATCCTGTCTTGGTTTCTGCTCCTTGGAGGACCAGACCAGCTTTCGGCAGCGACGACTTTGAAGAGCAGTACCGTCTGAGTTTTTTCTAATGTCTACGTAACTGTAAGAAAGAATCTGGCCCCATTCTTTTTAAACGTCTTTAATTGAAGTATAGTTGATGTACAATATTGTGTTAGTTGCAGGCATACAGCAAAGTGATTCCGTTTTTGGTTTGTTTTTTTTTTGGCCGCGCGGTGCATCTTGTGGGATCCTAGTTCCATGGCCAGGTATTAAAGCTGGGCCCCCAGCATTGGAAGCTCAGAGTCTTAACCACTGGACCACCAGGGAATTCCCCCAAAGTGATTCATATATATATGTGTGTGTGTATATATATATATATATATATATATATATATATATATATATTATTTTTCAGATTATTTTCTATTACAGTTTATTACAATATATTGAATATAGTTCCCTGTGCTATATAGTAGGTCCTTGTTGTTTATCTATTTTATATATAGTAGTGTGTATGAGTTAATCCCAAACTCCTAATTTATCCCTCCCCCCTTTTCTCGTTGGTAACCATAAGATTATTTTCTATGTCTGTGAGTCTGTTTCTGTTTTGTAGATAAGTTCATTTGTATCATATTTTAGATTCCACATATAAGCGATATCATATGTTATTTGTCTTTCTCTGTCTGACTTACTTCACTTAGTATGATAATCTCTAGGTCCACCCATGTTGCTGCAAATGGCAGTATTTCATTCTTTTTTTATGGCTGAGTAGTACTTCATTGTGGATATATACCACATCTTCTTTATCCATTCATCTGTCGATGGACAGTTAGGTCACTTCCATGTCTTGGCTATTGTAAATAGTGCTTCCATGAACATTGGGATGCATGTATCTTTTCGAAAAAGAGTTTTGTCTGGATATATGCCCAGGCGTGGGATTGCTGAATCATATGGCAACTCTGTTTTTAGTTTTTTGAGGAACCTCCATACTGTTCTCCTTAGTGGCTGCACCAATTTACATTCCCACCAACAGTGGAGGAGGGTTCCCTTTTCTCCACACCCTCTCCAGCATTTATTATTCATAGACTTTTTGATGATGGCCATTCTGACCAGAGTGAAGTGATACCTCACTGTGGTTTTGATTTCATTTCTCTAATAATTAGTGATGTTGAGCATCTTTTCACGTGCTTGTGGGCCCCGTTTTTTATGTTCAACAACTGACAATTTTTAAACTCCACCCCTCCCTCTACCCCTTGTACCCCACATCTGGGGAAACTGATAAGAAAGCCTCCTTGGCGCCAGCAGGAGAGTGAAACCCAGCTAGCCCCAGCCCCTGCCTGAGAACTCTCACCCTGGCCCCATTCCTTAACTGCCCTAAAAACCCAGGCCTGGCGCCCTTCCTCCATCTCTGAAGTTATTTGGGGTCTACTTAAGCGTACCGCTCTGCTCTCCCCCAGAGACCTCAAACCCCTAAGTAATAAAACTTTTCATACCTTCTTGGTGAATGTGTGGTATCATCAGTTCTGACATCCGAACCAAATTGTGGGAGGGGATACGCGTATCTCTGAAGGGTGGTCATAACAGTAACACGGTGTTGTCAGTTGCCACCTATTGCAATTGGCTACTCAGGTCCATGGCTGAAAACAGCTGTTACGAGATACCCCACCTTCTCACTTGCTAGGACCACCGGCTCTGTGTTCAGCCCCATTCCTTCAGGGCGTGTAGAAGGATGCCATTCAGTAAAGAGAGTACCACCCACCCACTCCTCACACACAACGGCAACAGGAAAGGAGGCGACAGGGAGAGGAGGTGGCATTTTGAAGGAGTGTCAGTTCGTGAAAATGGGCTCTAGCCTGTTCTCCACAACGCTAAGAGGGAGAACAACTAGGAGAATCCAGGGGGTTCAGGAAAGTGCCTGAGCCTTCTTTCCCTCCACTAAGTTGGGGACTGGAGATCATCTTGGTCAAAAGGGGACAAGAAGATGCCTCCTGCCAGCGCTACAGAGGGCAGAAGGGTATATGCCAGTAGGGAACCAGTGACCCTCCTCATTTCACGTGGCAAACCTGTGTGTTTCCTGACCAGGCGTGAAGGATAGAGCTCCAGACAGCTTGAAACTTGGTATGGCGGCCCCATAGACAAGATGGGATGGCTAGACAGTCTGGAGTGGCTACTGGGAGGAAGATGAGGGACACATCACAACTAGGAGTTGAACCCAGGGAAACGTGCAGGGGGCAGGGCTGCCTAGGGCTCCCTGAAACACCAACAGGTACCCTCCCTCAAGTAACCAACATTCCTTTGGAAACTTGACATTCAGGCAGAACCAATGGCTTCTGGCTACTGAGTGTTAGAGAGGAAACAGCAGCCAACAGAAAGAAGCAAGCTTCCCACTGGACAGCCAGGAAGGAGACGCTCCAACCCTCTCCCTCCCCAGGGCCCCAACAGCAGCTTGGTGTGTACCACCCTCCCTGTTCTAAGCCGCTGTTGTTGACTTTGGCCCCTGTAGTTGGGGGAAGAGCTGGGGGATGGTGGAAGAGGACTTTGGAATGACCGTGAAATTAACAATTTCAAAAACAACACAGAGTCTGAGAGGAAACCGGACTGACAGAATAACCTAAAGGGACCAAAAAGTTATGGAATTCAACTATGATGCCGTGAAGGGAATCTGCTATCAAGTGGGGCGGGGGGGGAAAGGAGTTAACCCAAGTAGCAGCAGAAACTGAAAAAACAAATGGATTTTTGTGATTCTATTCCAGTGAGTTAATATCCTTCTCTAAATCAGCAGCATGTAATTTTTTAAAATACAAAATCAATCTTTAAAGGAAATAATTAAACATCACCTATAATCTGGTGCCTGCTAGGTATACACCCACAGTTCATTGCTTTCACATTTCTAAACAATGTTCATTTAAACAATAGGTTATGTGCATTATTTCCAACCTCTGTGCTTACGATGTTCTTTCCACCTTGAATATCAGACCTCATGCTCCAGCTCTCATCTCTCAGTGTAAAATCTTATGTTACTAGAAAAACAAAACCATCCTTTTTCTCTCCATTCAGAGTCTGGGGAAGAGAATGCTCTTGGCTGGCTAGGAATTTAATCTCACCTTGTAATTAAGAACTAATTACAAAGCCCCTGTTAGGTCTTCGTGTAGTCATGAGGGCAGTTCTTAAGAGGCATAAAGCTGGAAAATGGGCCCACTTCTTATTTCCAGCAGGCTCTAGGTGGTCCTAGTTTGAAGGGGTGGGCGCACTTACACTGTTCAAAAGTAAATGATACGAGGTGTTCATTACACGTAGAGAGGCAGCTTTGAAAGCATTGGGGATGTAAGAAAAATACTTCTCTTCCACCTTCTGGGTTTACAGTGTAATATCTCTGATAATTAATATTTATCCTTGGGAAAGGCAGATGTGCCCATGGTGGAGGCCGAATTGGAAAGAAACCCCACGGCTTTCCAATGAGTTATCAATAGAACAAAGAGGATGGTCAGCAACTCACTACGTACAGAGGCCGCTAGGGGAAGAGGAGTGGCCCCTGGTGGTCCCATGGTTACGGCTTCTTGCTCCCAGTGAAGGGGAGCCGGGTTCAATCCCTGGTCAGTGGACTAGATCCCACATGCATGCCGCAACTAAAAAGGTCCTGCGTGCCGCAGCTAAGACCCGGTGCAGCCAAATAAATAAAATAAAATAAATATATTTTTAAAAATACTCATAGGAGGGAGAGTAGAAGAGGATCCACAACGAGGAACAGACCCCCAAACGGGAGAGCATGGCTAGGAGCTGGGGGAGCGCAGGAGGGCGTTCCCTGTGTGGGTTTCATTTGGTGAGCGTTTTTCCCTTGTACTAGGGTGAAAGGCATATTAAGGTTTTAAATATCTGTGCTCCTCTGTTATGTAAATGTCCTTTGGGTACTGCAATCCTACGTAACAGTTGATGTATATATACACACATACACATATATATGAAAGTAGTATATACACATATATGCTTATATATGTGTAAAATAGTGGTGTTACGAAGAACAAAGAAACAGGCTAATGGAGAGAAGCAGGACCTGCCCAGTCCCCCTTGTGAGCGTGGCCAGGCCCAGGGAGAAGTGTCCTAGCTGGGAGATGCTTTCCAGCAGCATGTTCTAGGAGCAGCGGCAGGGCTGGGATCCGTGGGCAGGAGAGGAGGCTGGCGAGGCCTGCAGCCGAAGCCCCCCCCGCTCCCCTGCGTGTACGAGATGAAGGTGCCCTTTCAAAGTGGGAAAAGGCTGACATGCTGGTTACTCTAGTCAGTTCCCAAGGCTGTCTTTCAAATGCCGCATCCTTTACTGAGGCCTCCCTGAGCTCATCCAAGCTGGAAAGAACCCCTCACGTCTCCGAAAGCTGAGAGCCCTTGATTTGGCTCTTACCAGTAGCTGCTTGCAGTGAGAGTCCTTTACACAGTAAGTCCTTGCCCAGATACCTTCGTTCACCTTCATGTTCCCTGGTGCCCGCCCCCCTCCCTCACTGTTCTCCATCCGGCTTCCAGTTGGGCTGAGCTGTAAGCCCAGCTTGTTCTCTGGCTTGTTCTCTGGCTTCTGTTGGCCCATGGGGGGCCCTTAGCGTAGGTGGGAGGGAGGTGGGGGTAATTGGTCCCCTAGTTCTTTCCCTTGGAGGTCACCTCAAGGTTAACTCTCTCAACTGAAGCTCGCTCCCTTCAAGGTGGCTGCACCAGAAGACTCCGTCCCCTTCCAGGTTCCAGTATCCACTCCACACCTTAGCTCTGTAGGTCCCACGGAGGATAACACCTTGGTGGCTGCTAGCCCAGGCCACCACACTCTCCCTTATGCTCTCCCTATATTCGTTCCTTTGTAACTAGTTCTTCAACTTATCTTAATCTGTGCGTACCAAGTGTTTCCAGTTGAGACCCTGCCTGATACACTCCCTTACTAAATACATGGGGGGCGTACCAATAGATGTTTGCATTATGCTTATTTCTGAACCAAGGCTAAAACAGAGTCTTGAATATTATAGGTGCCCGGTAAACTTTTGTTCAGTACTATGTGTCTAGAACGGAGTTTCTCAACCTTGGCACTATGGACACTTTAGGACAAATAGCTCTTTGTCGTGGGCAGGGGTGAGGGGGCTGCCCCGTGCACTGTAAGATATTTAGCAGCGTCCCTGGCCTCTGTGTACTAGATGCCAGGAGCACCCTAACCCCATTTTTGGCAGCCAGAAATGTCTGCGGACAGTGCTAAATGCCCCTCCCACACGCACCAGGGAGCAGAATTGCCCCCTGTTGAGATTCACTGCCCTAGATGTTCGCTCCTTTTGTCATTTCAGCATTCGTGTTACAAAAACCAATGTCATTACTTCATAGCAACAGTTCATAAAGTACATGTATGTGTATACACACATACATGAATGAATGCACACATTGGGACCCACAAACACAAAACACTTCAAAGTCACATAATCTGACATGTATAAACATACTTGCACACATGAAAATGTATTTGGAAGGAATTCTCAAAGTTAGGATATCAAAGACATTTTTTCTTATTTTTAAAAACAAAATCTTTACTATCAAGTGGGAAAAAAAATCACCCACAATGTGGAGATAACATTAAATGAGATTCTTTGAACTTTACAGAGATTCATGAGCTTAGATCTTCAAAAGATCACAGGCGTAAGCATAAACGTGGTGTGCTAAACGGTACATGAAATAGAAAATGATAAAGAGAAACAAGGTCCTTCCAGGTACAATGCTGAGAGCATGCGGGTCTCATGATCTTCCTCCCTCCCCGCCCACACCTAGATATTCGTTGAAAGGACCGCGGCTTGCAAGAGAAGTGTGTTAGGGCCCTCAAAACCCTTAAAGCTACTGTGTTGGTCTCCGTGTATGATCTCAGGTTCCCCCGACCTTCTTTCTGTTATAACCACTTGCTTCCTTTCCAGTTCTTTCTCTCTCCCACCAGTGGATACTGTGTCAGTATCTTCATGTTGCACAAATCCAGGGGACACTATTCTCTTTATTTGGGAGCTTTCCTATGCTAGCACACTCTCTCTTATTAATAACAACAACAATAATAGTACAGTATCTCCTCCTCCCCCTGTTAGAGGGGTTGAGGATAGTGTAGGGCTGTCTGGAGAAGTATTTCAAAGTCCTGGGTGTGTCCTGGATGATGGGGGAAACTTTCCCAGAGTTTTGGTGCATGGAACTGAGCCACAATCCCTGGAAACTGTGTCCTAAGACTCAACGAGGCAGTTTAAAATAAGGTCACCGATTCAAACAGAGCTGGACAGAGAGGGAGAGTCAATGTATGAAGCCATTGAGATCAGCCATGATGGGAGCCAACAAAAGAAAGGTCTGGAGTCCGTAAGAAGAAGCCTAAGATCATTCGTGAGCCCCGGCAAGTTCTAGAGGCAAGTGCAAGCCTCTGTGGTGGCTTTCTGTGTTGATCCCCAAGTAGCTGATAAGAATGTGCTGGATTTAAAGGGATAATAATGTAAAATCAACCATGATAACAGCAAGCAACTTAACTGAATTTCCACCAATCAGATGCACCCAAGTGACACTTTGATTTGAAACAAAGTTAAGAGGAAAGTGTGGGTCATACATTTTACAGAGAAAAACAAAGGTAAACAGCTTTCGAAACATGGCAGAGGTAATTTCTTCTGCTCTGTTTCTCACCCATAATTGTTCCTGAACTTAACCTGAAGCCTGTTCTATCAGCCTTTCCAAAGATTTTCTAAGTTACTAAATACCATTTAATAAATTCCTCCCTACTTAAAGTAGCTAGAGAAGATGGTACGGTCTACAGCTACAAGTGTAGCAATCCTTGGATTTTAATTCAAGCTGTGTGTGTGTGTGTGTGTGTGTGTGTGTGTGTGTCCTAAAATACCACATTAGACAATAACATGAATTTGGAAAAAACACAATTGGTGTTTGGGTTGTCTCATCCTCTGGCCAACCCCATTTGGAGAGGGATGGCTAACTTTATTACCTTTTATTGGAGGAAGGATACAGTAATAGGTGAAAGCCTTAATCATTTGGGACTTTCTTATTTCAGTGCACAGTCAGTATTGTACAGTATATGACAATACAGTATAGTGGCAATATAGATTGAAAAAAATACTGATTTCCATTAACCTACATTTTATGCCATTGAATTTTTGGTCCATATATATATATATATATATATTTTTTTTTTTTTTCCTTTTGGCCATACCACGTGGCTTGTGGGATCTTAGTTCCCTGACCAAGTACTGTACCTGGGCCACTGCAATGAAAGCGCTGAGCCCTAACCACTGGACCACCAGGGAATTACCTAGTCCCCTCTTATTGAATGATTCTCTTTATATTAAATATCCAGAAGAGGCAAATCCATGCAGACAGAAGGCAGATCAGGGGTTACTAGGGACTGGGAGGAGAGGGGACTAGTAAGAGATTGTTTAGTAAGTGCAGAGCTTGCTTTTGGGGTGATGAAAACATTCTGGAACTACATGATGATGAAGGTTGTGCAACACTGTGAATGTACTAAATGTCACTAAAGGTAAATTTTATATTATGTGTATTTTACCACAAAACCCCAGAAAACTAGTGGGATGCATACATTTCAAGAAATTTGAGAAAAGAATAGGTTAAAAGCATATATGACATTTGCAGATAACATGATACTATACATAGAGAATCCTAAAGATGCTACCAGAAAACTACTAGAGCTAATCAATGAATTTGGTAAAGTAGCAGGATACAAAATTAATGCACAGAAATCTCTCACATTCCTATACACTAATGATGAAAAATCTGAAAGAGAAATTAAGGAAATACTCTCATTTACCATTGCAACAAAAAGAATAAAATACCTAGGAATAAACCACCTAAGGAGACAAAAGACCTGTATGCAGAAAACTATAAGACACTGATGAAAGAAATTAAAGGTGATACAAACAGATGGAGAGATATACCATGTTCTTGGATTGCAAGAATGCACATTGTGAAAATGACTATACTACCCAAAGCAATCTGCAGATTCAGTGCAATCCCTATCAAACTACCAATGGCATTTTTCACAGAACTAGAACAAAAAATTTCACAATTTGTATGGAAACACAGAAGACCCCAAATAGCCAAAGAAATCTTGAGAAAGAAAAATGGAGCTGGAGGAATCAGGCTCCCTGACTTCAGACTATACTACAAAGCTACAGTAATCCAGACAGTATGGTACTGGCACAAAACCAAAAATATTGATCAATGGAACAGGATAGAAAGCCCAGAGATAAAACCATGCACATAAGGTCACCTTATCTTTGATAAAGGAGGCAAGAATATACAGTGGAGAAAAACCAGCCCTTCAGTAAGTGGAGCTGGGAAAACTGGACAGCTACATGTAAAAGAATGAAATTAGAACACTCCCTAACACCATACACAAAAATAAACTCAAAATGGATGAAATACCTAAATGTAAGGCCAGACACTATAACACTCTTAGAGAAAAACATAGGCAGAATACTCTATGACATACATCACAGCAAGATCCTTTTTGATCCACCTCCTAGAGAAAGGGAAATAAAAACAAAAATAAACAAATGGCACCTAATTAAACTTAAAAGCTTTTGTACAGCAAAGGAAACCATAAACAAGACAAAAAGACACCCCTCAGAATGGGAGAAAATATTTGCAAATGAAGCAACTGACAAAGGATTAATTTCCAAAATCTACAAGCAGCTCATGCAACTCAATATCAAAAAAACAACCTAATCCAAAAATGGGCAGAAGACCTAAATAGACATTTCTCCAAAGAAGATGTACAGATTGCCAACAAACACATGAAAGGATGCTCAATATCACTAATCATTAGAGAAATGCAGATCAAAACCACCATGAGGTGTCACCTCACACTGGTCAGAATGGCCATCATCAAAAAAATCTACAAACAATAAATGCTGGAGAGGGTGTGGAGAAAAGGGAACCCTCTTGCACTGTTGGTGGGAATGTAAATTGATACAGCCACTATGGAGAACAGTATGGAGGTTCCTTAAAAAACTAAACTAGAACTACCATATGACCCAGCAATCTGACTACTCGGCATATACCCTGAGAAAACCATAATTCAAAAAGAGTCATGTACCACAGTGTTCACTGCAGCACTATTTACAATAGCCAGGACATGGAAGCAACCTAAGTGTCCATCGACAGATGAATGGATAAAGAAGATGTGGTACATATACACAATGGACTATTACTCAGCCATAAAAAGAAACGAAATTGAGTTATTTGTAGTGAGGTGGATGGACCTAGAGTCTGTCATACAGCGTGAAGTAAGTCAGAAAGAGAGAAACAGATACCATGTGCTAACACATATATATGGAATCTAAAAAAAAAAAAAAAAGGTTCTGAAGAACCTAGGGGCAGGACAGGAATAAAGACGCAGACGTAGAGAATGGACTTGAGGACACAGGGAGGGGGAAGGGGAAGCTGGGACGAAGTGAGAGAGTGGCATGGACATATATACACTACCAAACGTAAAATAGATAGCTAGTGGGAAGCAGCTGCATAGCACAGGGAGATCAGCTTGGTGCTTTGTGACCACCTAGATGGGTGGGATAGGGAGGGTGGGAGGGAGATGCCAGAGGGAGGGGAAAGGGGGTATATGTATACGTATAGCTGATTCACTTTGTTATACAGCAGCAACTAACACAACAATGTAAAGCAATTATACTCCAATAAATATGTTAAAAAAAACATATATGACAAATGTTAAAGAAACGTAGAAGAAAGAAAAATAAATATAAAAGCAAAAATTTATGGCAGAGACAGCCTACAAAAGAGGATCAGTAAAGCTATACTTTGGACAGAAAGGGGAGCCTAGTAAAATTGACACATGTCTAGTCAGATTGATCACTAGAAAAAGAAGGAAGGCACGAATATCTAATGTCAGGAACAAAATAGGGCACGTCACCAAAGATCATGCAGAGAAAGGAAATAAGAGAATATTATCAACAGCCTTACGTCAACACATACTAAGTTTTAGATGAGATGAATCCAGAAACATATAATTTATTAAAAGTGACCCAAGAGGCAGCACAGGGAACTATATTCAATATCTTGTAATTACTGTATGTCTGAAACATTATAAATCAACTGTACTTCAATTTTAAAAATATAAGACAATAAAATGCAAAAAAATGACACAGGAGGAAATAGAAAATCTGAATATTTTAATAACTTAAAGAAAATGAAACCAGAATTTTAAATGTTCTACAAATGCAATTGTAGGAGCAAATAGCTTTACTGGCAATGACAATCTTGCACAAAGATTAAGAGAAACTGCTCCCCAGTTTGTTTTATGACGTCAGAATACCTTAACAAATACCTGACAAGGTCATTATGAGAAAAGAAAATACTCATTTGTGAGCAGAGAGGCAAAAATCCTAAAGAAAATGTTAGCAAGCTGAATCTGGCAATATATACATATATATGTATATATATTTAGCATATATATGATAATATAAGTATTTGAGTTTATTTCAGGAATACATGGTTTAAGTAAACATTTAAAAATCAACATAATATACCACATTAGCAGAATAAAGGGAAAATAACAGATGTAGAAATGTCATCTGGAAAATTTAAACATTTGTTCATTAAATTGAAAAAACAAAAATCTTAGTAAGCTAGGAGTGGAAAGTAAATTCTGTAAGCGACTAAAGATATATAGATATAATCTTTTAAATTTATATATATTTATATTATACCTGCCATAAAATGAAAAGAAAATTTAAAATATACACCTCACATTAGCATGAAAAATATCAAATACCAAGGATTCAATCTAACAAAAGTCGTATAAAGACTTCATTGCAGAAAATACAAAAAGAGAAATTAAAGAAGACCCAAATAAATGAAGGGGTGTGCCGTGCAAATTTGAAACAATATTTTTAAGATGTCAGTTCTTACTAGATCAATTGATAGATTCAATACAATCTCAAGGTTTTATTTTGGGGGGAAAATTGGGAACTGATCCTAAACTTTATGTGGAAAAGCAAATGGCAAAGAAAGTTAAGACACTTTCAGAGATGAAGGGTGGGAGCCTGACTCTACTTGATATTGAGAATTATTATAAGAGATTAATTAAGACAAGGATAGACAAATAGATCAATGGCATAATTAAGAGCCTAGAAATAGAATCATGCATGAATGGACAGATGACAGATGTGGCGCCACAAAGGAGGAAGCAAGGGTGGGCGTTTCAGCCAATTGTGCTGGAACAGTTGGATATTCATGTGCAAATGTAAGGGAAAGGACAGAAAATTTTGGTGTTTACCACACATACCATACCCCAAACCAACTCCAGTTGGATTTAGAATATGTTAGGTGTTCAAAGTAAAACAATGGAACATCTAAAGGATGACTCTTCATAATCTTGGGGTAGGTGACATAAAACATCACACACACACACTGCCAACCAAAAGGAAAAGGTTAACCTGACTGTCTTCAAAAATTAAGAACTTCTGGTCATCAAAAGATGCCAATAAGAAAACAAATAAAAAGGCAGCCCAAAGACTGGAGGAATATATTTGCTGCATAAAGTCAAAAAAGGGCTTCCATCCAGAATATTTTTTTTTAAAAAAACTATTATAAGTCAAAGAAAAGACAGACAGTCTAACAGAAAAGTGGGCAAGAGACTTCAACATGCTCTTAACCAGGTACAAAAGAAGGTTTCCAAATGGCCAATAAACACAGAATGCTCAGCCTCATTAGAAATCATAGAAATGTGAATTAGAGCAGCAGTGCAAAGCCGCTGCACACTTACGAGAACTGTGGCTGAAATTTGAAAGGCTGACGTTACCAAGTAGATGAGAACAGGGAGCAACTAGTTTCTAAATTTATAAGGAATATAAATTGGTACAACCACTTGTGAAACCTGGCATTTTCTGCTAAAGTTGAGGATTTGCATTCCCTGTAACTCAGCAATTCCATTTCTAACTATATACTTAACAGGAATGCAGCAGGAATCACGTACAGGAATGTTTGCTGCACGACTATTTGTAATAGCCCCCAAACTGGAAACAACCCAACGTGCATCAGCTGCAAAAACGGATAAACCACTTGCGGTATATCCATCTATTGAAATACCACCGAGCAATGAAAGGAAAGCAAAGCACCAGCTACGTGAATCTCTCAGTGAAAACACATTTAAAGCTATCTGACAACACACTGTTGAATAACAAAAGGCAGACACACAACAAAAAATACATATTGGGGGCTTCCCTGGTGGCGCAGTGGTTGAGAGTCCGCCTGCCGATGCAGGGGACACGGGTTCATGCCCCGGTCCGGGAAGATCCCACGTGCCGCGGAGCGGCTGGGCCCGTGAGCCATGGCCGCTGAGCCTGCGCGTCCGGAGCCTGTGCTCCGCAACGGGAGAGGCCACAACAGTGAGAGGCCCGCGTACCGCAAAAAAAAAAAAAAAAAAAAAAAAAAAGCATATTGTATAATTCATTTATACAAAGTTTAAGAAGTGGCTAAAACTAAAATGTAGAGTTTAGATAGACATATGTGATATAAGAGACATATATATATATATCATACATACACACACACTCACACACACACACACACGGGATAACCGCAAACATCAGGAGAATGGTTCCCTTTCAGGAGGGAGGGGTGGGCACCGCTTGGGCTTAGGCGTGAATGGGGCTTCTAAGGTGCTAATGATGTGTTATTTTCTTACCTGGGTGTTGGGTCCATGGGTGTTTGGGTACCAGCTTTGTGATAAAATTTTGAGCTGTCTGTCTTTTCTTTTTGCACAGTTTTTCCTGTGTGCTATATATTTCATAGTTTAAAAAAGTTTTTAACACCTTCACTGCCTTCTCAAAGTCAGGGAAAAGAAACCAGATTTGTTGGGCCCCTATACGTATTAGGCTGTGTACCAGGCACCTGGCATGCTTTATCTTATTGAATTCTCATAAAGAGCCTACAACAGCAATATTGTTCCTGTTTTACAGCTTAAGAAACAGAGGCGCAGAGAGGTGACTAAATAGCAGACACTCGGGTAGCGAGTTGTAGAGCTGGAAGGCAATCTAAGCGTGTCTCACTCAGCCAGGTTGCATCAGAGAGTCTGTCTTGAAAGGACTGAGAGCAAAGGACACTGAGACCAGCGGTTCAGGGAGGAGCGTAGTGGGATTTAAGCCACGTCCTTTGGAGGACTTCTCACTTCTTGTTAGCAATTCAGCAGTCTGGCCAATGGATAAGAGACTGCTGTTCACAGACCTTGAGTCCACACCCTGCAGCCAGTGCCGCTGGCCTCCATCTCTATCCACACACTCCCTGGGCTGCCCTTTGGTGACTTCAGTCTCCTTCAGGTCACCAGTGATGTTCTGTGATGGCTCAAGACTGTCTTTACTCTTTGGACCTCTGCCTTCTTATTAGCTTTGGTCCCTTTGGGAACTTTTAGGCTATGGAACTAGGATACAAGGTTGTTCAACAGTTAACCATTATAATAAAACTGTATGACACCTTGTAGAAGCATGCCTTTTTATTCTAACCCTTTGGCATCTGGGGTCTTGCTGACAGCGGAGAGATTGCCCCTCCCAGGGCTGGCCAATTCCTAGCAATAGCAAACAACTCACCTGAGTGCACCTTTCATAGGCAAAGTAACCAATCCAGGGCCCATTCTCTCCAACCACCTCCTTTTTGGAGCTCTTAACACTCCAGACCACCATCCACCTGCCCTAATCACCCCACTGGGGGGCCGGGTACCAGACAACTAGGACAGCCCCTATGCCCTAGAGTCCACGGAAATTATTCAAACCAGCCAATCCTTATACCCCACTAGGGGCTCAGGAAGCAAACTCAGAGTATCAGTGGGCTCAGACAAATATGAGATAAATTAACCGAATTGAATTTTGTTTTTTGTTAAGAAACAACTTTCAACTTCAGTAAAATGTAAAGATCTTATTGGCTTTATTCAGTGATTCATGAATCAGGCAGCATCCCATCTATCAGATAGGAAGGAGCTCTGAAGGGCTGCACAAAATGAGAGACTTTAATAGGCAGAGGGGCGCAGGACAAGGAAGTTTCCAGCAAAGAGTGGATCGTATCAGGCAAGGTCACCTTCCTTTGGGGGAAGGAAGGGGTCCACCAGGCAGGTTACCTCACTAGTTCTGACCAGGTGATCCCAGACAGACTGGTTAAGATTACATTCCACGGGGAAGCTGAAACTGCAACTAGTTAGGTATTAAGTCTAGGTTTGGTGACATAGGCTTGGCACAAGAAACTTGATTTAGGGCCTGTGGTCTGTTTTTCACTAATGCTGAATGAGGCCAGAGCATGCGTTAGGGGTGTTGCACTCCGTGGTACCCACGGGCGCACCTTGAAGAGGAGGGTAATGACGATTGGGTTGATGGTGATTGTGATGTAATGTCTTACATCTCATTCAGCACCTATATTTGGAGGAAGGACTGAGTTTAGAAAACTTGAAGGCATATAGAGGGGGATTACGACTAAGAATCAAGCATTCTGGGTGTGGGGCAGGTGATATTTACACATCTTAGCATAAACTGCTTGGAAAGTGCCTTCGAGGCAAGAAGACCTTCTTGGGAGGGAAGGATGTGACAGAAAGCGTACTATGGACCTGTCCAGGCATCTGTTCCCTCGCCCTGCTCCGTGATCCATGCCTAAGCCCCAAAAAAGAGATTGAAGGTGAAAATAGAGGCAGTTGCTCTTCTAGATTATTCCAGGCACACACAAGGCTGCTTGGAGGCTCAAATGACGAAGGAGAGCAGAGAGTTCGGTGGGCATGCTCCCCGCTTCTGTGCAGAAGCAGCCCAGCTCTCATGCTGAGGGTCAATGCAGTGGAGCAGGGGCTCAGGGCGGATGTACTCGCCTTGAGGGCCCTGCAGCTCTGCTGAGCCTGTGGGCAGCCTGCTGTGTAGGGCAGCAACACTCTGGAAATCCCTGGCAGCCTCAGCAGGCCCCTTGGTCATGATGTCAACAAGAAGCTCAGGGCGGAGGAACTTAAGAAGGCTAATCATGAGCGCCCCGGGGGACCTGGGCACTAACGCTGGGGCTTTGGGGAAGTTACAGGAAGCAGATGGAGAGCAGAAGCCAGCAACTTGGGGTATCTAGTTCCCACGAATGCAGCGTCATGTCTAATCCCTGGTTGGGACGTCGGGGGACAGAAGCAAGGATCTGAGACAGCCCTGACAATTCTTCCTTTCAAGTTGTTCTCGGATTCGTGAGCCAGGAAAACGAAGGCAGCCCCGGTGCTTGAGACCACTTGAATTTCTATGTGCTTCCACCCTGCAGGACACCTTTCCCAGGTTGCTCTCTGTAAGAGAAATGAGAGTGCCTCACAGCCTGAGCTGGCCCATAATTCACTGGCAGATGAGCTGCTTGGATCTGGAGGGCGGCTGGGGTACTGGGGCTCTTGCTGGACGCCATGGACCGGGGCATGGGATGTGAGAAGAGGGAAGCATCTGCATGCCCCTGTTGACCAGTTTGGGGCCAATTAGCGTAAAATGAAAACAGCTTAGTTGGCTGCTGGATAGGCAGCTCCCCACTCCCCAGTTTTTCTGGAAAAAAAGTGGTGCAGGATAAACGTTGCCGGACAAAGGGTGTGACTGCTGCTAAAACCGCCAGAGCAGAGATGGTTGACTCTGGTCACGTCCTCTCAGCGCCCCAAACACCCTCCCACCAAGGCTCACACACCAGACACCTTCCACTCGAGTCCCAAAGCCCCTCTTTCTCTTGTACCTCCCAGGTAGAAAGGACTTCCTAAGACTCTGGTGTCTCTTTCACTAAGTGAAGGAGCGAGTTACTTGCCTGAGTTTGTGGCTGTCTGGCACATTCCATCAAAACAGTCCTGGTTTCTGGTCTAGTGGTGCTGTCTGAGCACAGCTGTTCAACAGACAAAAAACTCAACTGCAGAAACCCTAGCATACAAACAGACTGCCCTCACAGTCTCAAGTCTATGACAAGGTTGTTTTTCTAGCTAGGAACACTCATCTTCCCAGCCCCCATTGCTTTCAAAATGGTATTGTATTGATAACAAGAACAAAAAGTCCCAAAGGAAATGGAAATGAAAAAGAAAATTCACCCCGTATTGCACCACAACAAACACATCCTTTGTTTTTATCTTCCAGCTTTCTTTCCATCACACACTCATAAGCATGGAGTTTACCGAGTTGTGATCATAGCAGAAAGTTTGATTCTGCCATGCTCACTAGTATACCATTTTTTCAAGTTCTTACACAGTTTTTCTAATTATAATGTTAATGATCCCATAATATTCCATGGAGTTGATGTTCTACAATCCACTTCATATCTCCTAAATAAAATGGAGTCATTCTTCAAGGTGCATCTCCCACATCTTTGGGAAGCCGTACGTGGACACCCCAGGCCCGGGAGACTGTTTCCCCCTCTGAACACGAGAGCATTCTCTCTGTTTTCCAGTTAAATTCCAATTTGGTTCCCAAGTCCGTAATGTTTATTTGTGGTCTGCAAAATCACCCTCATGCTTGCCCTATACAATGAAAGAGCAAAAGGTAGGCGAGGGCCCTTTCCTGGCGCTCGACCCTATAGTGTGCCCAGCACTAGGTCTTGGACAGGTCTCAGTCCTGGGTGATGGGTGATGGGAGAATGGGAGACCAATGAAGCTGCTGACCCTTTTGCCCTTGAATCTCAGCCTGTACCAAGTGTTGCTCGCTGGGGTTCCCCTAAAGCTGTTGCCAATAGTTCTCCCACCAAGACCCCAAAGTGGGAAAAAATCTCTCAAACCTAGAAACAGATGCAGACGATGGGCAGGCAAAACAAATGACAATTATTCATTCAATTTTTAACAATTAGATTGATTCGGGGCAGTCAATGTACACTTTACATTGTACACAATGTACATTGAATTGATAACATGTACACTTCGGACAGTTCTGGCAAGTGTACATGTTATCAATTCAATTCAATTCAGTATAACCGAGTCATCTTTGAGCAAGGGATTTAGAGTCAGAGATACTTGCATTTCAATCCCACTGTTGCCAGCCCCAAGCCGTGGAATTGAAAAACAGTCACTTAGTCTGTATGTTTGTCAGTTTACTCATTCATAGACTAGAGGTGGTAACAGCCACCTCAATCAAGTCTGATACAACCCAAACAAAAGTACAAGCATCTAAGCACAGCACTTAGCACAGTGACTGGGAAATGGTACATTCTCAGTCAGTAATAGTAACTAGTGATAATAATAAAGTTAACAGCAACAGAGGCAATCTTAAGAGCGGAAATGGTGGATGTACAATGCTGGCTTCTGAAGGACAGCCTCGAGTCCAGCTTCAACCAGATCTCTTCCCCTTCTGAAGATGATCCTAGCATCTGAGAGCTGTGATTACAAGCACATGCAGCCCAGAAGAATATGGCTGTTCCCATCAATAGCATAGAGACAAAATAAGTATTGTAGTAAAAAAAAAATCAGGGGTGGAAAGACAAAACTCTATCTATAAAATGATTAGGTTTAGGTCTCAAACTCTCATCCCCCCTTGATGGTAGAAAATGTAATCTTACTGATTTAAGGCAATTCATTCACTGCTGTTTAAAATTTAATCTCACATAAATGCTCAGTTAATTTTAAGGTTATCCCTCATCCCTCCTCATCTTTCTGGACATGAGGGTGATTTCACGGGAGGGGACGGAGGGGATGGAGAATGGGGCATGTAGCCTCCTGGTGTGAGCAGATGCCCCTGGTAGGGGTGGCTGAGGTGTAGCTGGCAATCCCTAGCCTTGGACCTCCGCCCCTGACCCTCCAAAACTCAGCGCTGTAGCCGCCGGGTTGTCATCACTCCTCCCCAAGCCTTGTTGTGCTGTGCAGACTTTTCTGCATCTAGGTTGCTCTTACACTTCTGCCTCCTCTCCTGTAACGCAGTTGCTCTCACTCCTTTTCGGGCAGGGTTTAGCGATTCTCCAAGCTCCTCTTTGTCATCTCTTGTTGATGAATAAAATTTGCCCTCTTTCTCCAGGCGTCACCTCTTGATCTTTCTAGAAACCAAGCTTTCTAGAATTCAAAACATCTTTTTTTTTTCTTTTCAAGCACCTGGTTCTTGAAGTAAAGATGTATGATACTCAAGGTTATTATATCTGCTATAGATTAATTACAAGTTCGAAAGCCCTGAATTTGGCTCTTCTGTTCACTTTGTATATCGGTACCCTAAGAACAGTATATATGGAAAACTTTTTCTTCAGTGTGAAGAGAAAGGTAGAGGGTAAGAGAAATCAAACTAAATCACACACATAAATATCAAAATATTACTCCCTGCAGATAAAATTACTTCTGCTCATACCTTCTGCCTATAGCCCAGAGCTAGCCCAGAAACTAGCCCCTTGGGCATCCCTATGTACTTTGTGGATGTTTCACTCAAAAAGCCAGGGACCAGATGAAAGTCACAGAGTGTCTAAAGTGGAATCTGGATGTGCATGAGAGGAGGAGAGGTTTTCTGCCCGGTAGGGAGGTTATCTGCCAGGCTTGTTTCTGAGCTAAGATGATGGGCTAGGAATGCCTGTGATGGGAAAACAGAAGCCTTTGTTACCCATGTAGGGCAAGAGGATGTGGATAAAGGATTAGGAAATCTTCCAAAAGTTAGAGGCCACTTTGCTGCACTTGGCTAATAGTAGACCTGCTCCCTTCTACATCTGCCAAGAGGTTGGGGAATAGAGTCTGCCAGACTCAAAACAGATGATCAAGTGAGTGGTGGCCTTGGACTCGGAAGGTGTTTATTTGAACTTCTCTTCCCAACTTTCCTTGTTGATTGTAAGAAACTCTGCTGCAGATGTAGTGCCCCATGTTATTCGGGCAGAATCAAAATCAATAGGAAATTAGTTTTTAAGCTTTATTATAAAGAATAATAAAAATTGCTCATGCATGGGCTTCCCTGGTGGCGCAGTGGTTGAGAGTCCGCCTGCCGATGCAGGGGACACGGGTTCGTGCCCCGGTCCGGGAGGATCCCACATGCCGCGGAGCGGCTGGGCCTGTGAGCCATGGCTGCTGAGCCTGCGGGTCCAGAGCCTGTGCTCCGCAATGGGAGAGGCCACAACAGTGAGAGGCCCGCGTACCACAAAAAAAAAAAAAAAAAAAAATTGCTCATGCAATTATGGAGGCTAAGTCAAAAATCTGCAGAGCCGATGTCCCAGTTCAACTCTGAAGGCCATCAGGCTGCTGTAGGACCAGGAAGAGCAGATGACCCAGTTCAATGTATCAAGCAGGAGAATTCTCTCTCCCTCGGGGAAGGGTCAGCTTTTTGTTCTATTCAGACATTCAACTGATTGGACGAGGCCCACCAACATTAGGGAGGGCAATCTGCTTTATTCCGTCTACTTATTTAAATGTTAATTTCATCCAAAAACACCCTCACAGAAACACCCAGAATAAATTTGACCAAATGTCTGGTCACCCTGTGACCCAGTCAAGTTGACGCATAAAATTAACCATTGCAGGTCTTTTCTTCCCAGTTATGTTGCCATGCCCAACACCGGCAGCTTCCTGCAATCCTCAGTGACCCCTAACTTACAGGCTCAAACCTTTTCTCTAAGTCAGGAGAATCGCTGTGTGCAGAGCCATTGTGCCATTTGAGCCTCTGTCAACTTTGCCCACCCTGAGTAGCACCCCACTCTCCACAACCCCAAACTTCTCTCCATCCCTCTTCCATCACAAAGTCTTCAGGAAACCAGTACACAAAAGTGTCAAGTTCAAGTGGAAAAGTCCTTGGGAAGGAGAATCTCCGGGGCTCTGTGGTAGAGCCACAGTTTGAAGACAGAGGTCCTGACTTCAAGTCCAGTGTCCTTTCTGTTTTGTCCGCCTATAGCTCCCAAGATTGAAATCTAGCCCATTGCCTCAGCCCCAAGAGCAACAAAGACAAAAGCCATCAGCTGGACCCTCTACTGGAGGCCCTGCAGCAATTGTGCTCACAGCCTTATAACAAGGAATTGGCAGTTATGCTGGGAGCAATTACCAGAGCTTGGTAACATCAGCTCAGATAAAATTAGATTTGACCTGAGAGATTGTTCTAAACACCAACTCAACTGCCTTTGATGTTCTGAATCCCATCAAATTGCACATAGTTCTCTCTTCCTGGCTTTAAAGTCAGTCTCTTCATCAGAGAAATGAAAAAGATCTGTTTTTTTGTGAAAACCTTTAAAGCTCTTTCCCTGGAGGTGTTGTAACAGGCTGGTAGATGTGGCATCTGCCAGTTGTATGAAATACCCAGCACTGGAGGCGGGGCTATTAGCTGACTTAGCCCAGAGACAGAGAATGTTGAAAAGGACAGTAGTTGCCTCTTAGAGATGGAGAGACGGAGAAGTCACGTGATCTGCCCAAGGTCAAAATACCAGAGCCAAGACCTCAGCCTAGATCTCCAGTCCTCTGCTTTCCTCCTCTTTTATGCTTTCCTAATGACTTCTTATACCTGGGGCAAGGTTTGACAGAGTGATTTCAAAACTGGGGGGAGAGAGCAATTACTAATCGGCACAGTCAGAATTTGAACTCTAAAACTTGGATTTCAGAATCTGTTGCCTTTTCTTACTACAATAAATAAAGGAAGCATGCAAGGAAGAAAGGCAGGTTAGGAGGGGGCAGGGAGGCAGTGAGGCAGGAGGGAAAAGGAAAGAAATTCCCTGAGAACAGGAACACGTCTGTCATGTTTACTGCTTTTGCCCCAGCAGCATCTCCGTGTTGGACAGTTGATAGGTGCTCGGTAAATATTTGGGGAAGAAAGTGAGAGGAAAGAAGGAAGAAAAGGAAATAAATAGGCTATTGCCTGAAGTCACTCTCGCTCTGAGGTCTTGGGTTTTATGATTACTTCTTTGGGCTAAGATTGTTTTCCTTTAACTTCTATTTTGAGTTTTTTGTTTATTGGGTTTTGTTTTCATTTTGGGTTTTTGTCTTGTGTTGTCCACATTAAAGAGATTAGGGTGTCAGAAGTCTACCTTCCGGATAAGTGGAGAATGGTGGTTTTCACTGAGTAATTTTTGTTGAGTAATTTCCCAAGCTCCCAAGCGAGGGTTAGAACTGAGGAAAACAGGTATGGCCTCTATCGAAGTACGCGGAGTCCCGTTACAAGCCTCCTCCCTTCTGCGTCCTCTCATTCTTCCTGTCGTTTTCAGGGTCTCTTTTTGCTCCAGGTGAAATCTACCTGAGCTATAGATTGTTCCTTTTGGGTCCAGATTTGCAATTAGCAAGTCCGACTAAAGGACCCAAGCTGGTATCATTCATCCTCTCAGTCATCCAAAGAATATTTATTTGTGCCACGCGCTTTGATAGGTGATTCTGAAGTGAATGGGACTCCATCCCAGACCTCAGGCACTCAAAATGAATATAGGAGACAAACATGTACACAACGAATAAGACGATCAAAGTGCCAGGGAGGAACTGATTTTTCTGGTGGGTATGGGACTTTCTAGAAAACATGGCATTAGAACAGAGTTTGAAAGATGAAGAGGATTTCAGTACGTTCTCTTTCGAAAATGTGGTGCCAGGTGAGGAGAAATCACTCCAGGCAGAGGTTAAAGCCTAATTAATTAGAATAAAATCCAGAGTTCTCAACGTGGCCTATGAATCGTCACGATCTGGTGCCTGCCTCCTTGCCGGATCCCATCTCTTATCACTTCTGCCCTTTCTCAGTATATGCCAGACACACAGGCCTTCCTTTAGTAACGAGAATCCTTTAAGCTTGTTTGTTTCCATCACAGGACATTTGTACTTACTGTTCCCACTGACCAAATTGTTCCGTGCCATCTCCATGTGGCTGCCTCCTGGGGAACATTTAAGTCTCAACTCCGATGCGTCATAGCAGAGGGATCCTATTAGAATCCCCATTTCACAAATCAGGACCCATTCTGTAATGGATAAGTCACTGACCCAGGTCACCCAACTAACAGGTGAACTTGCCAGGAATTGGACCTCCGCAGTCATAGCCTAGAGACCCAGCTTTTATCCACGGCTCCACACCGCCCCTCTCACCATCCAAACTGATCTGAGTCGTACGCTGACATGTTTCATTCTCCTTGCTCTAGAATATACGGCCCATGAGAGCAGGGGCCCCGTCTGTCTTGGTCACCACCATATCTTCAGCATCTGGCGTATAGGATACACTCAGAAAACATATTTTGAATGACTAAATGATCAAGAGCTTGGGGAAGAGAGAGAGTGCATAAAGGAAGAAGCTTAGAGGTACACTACTCCTAGATAAGGAAATAGCAGGGAAGCTAATTTAACTGTGACCTCTGAGAACTAAGTCCCTATTTTTATCCTTTCACTCAAAGTAATGACAGACTTGTTGGAAATATAGAACAGGTAGGAGCAGGTACAGTGGCTAGATGGTAAGGAATTGGGGGAAATTAAAGGCTTTAAGGGGTGGGGAATCCTTGCAGTGTACCCCAGACTGCAGCACATAAATGACTGCCTCCTTCTAACCAAGGAAGACAGTGGCTATCACTTCATGGAGGTCCTTTCCGTAGAGCGGTGACCACTGTATAGCAGGAAAATAACTTTCTAAAAGGTCCCCGTGGTGTCAGTAACCTAGGAGTCCTCTCCAGCTGACCAAGAGGAGATGGCCATAGCAGATGGTGTTAACAAGCCTGAAATTATTCAGGCTATATTTCTGCAGTCTGCTGCCTGCCGGAAGCTCACTCCCAGCCGCAGGTCACTCATCTCTTCCCAGGGAAGTGCCAGGATGCTCACCGGACTACGTCACCTCCTCTGTAGGCTTTCCAAGATGGCGGTGGTTCCAGCACAGCGGCTGTTTCTCCTGTCCAGAGCCACTTGGCCATGGCCCAGACTTGCTGTGGCTCGAAAGAGAGGAGGCTGGACTTGGACTTTTAGATTTTGATTCACAGGGTAGTCTTCCAACTGCTCACCACACCTTCCTTCTTCCTAGCCTCTGCAAGGAAGTCCTGCCACCCAGTGGTTCATAGTTCTAGCTTTCCGGCCAGATAACCTTCACTGCTTCAGTTGAATAAATGATGATGGTTTAGGTTTCGAAAGTTATAGTGTGGCTCAACTCTCCAGAATTATAACCACCATATATTGATTATTTTTTCTGTGCTACAGACTTTTCTAAGCCCTTTACAGACACCATCTCATTGAATTTCAGAACAACTCTTTGTGATAGAAACTTTATTATCCCCATTGCACAAATGACAAAAACTGAGGGATAGAGAAGTTAATGAATTATTCGATGTCTTATAGGTAAAAAGTGTCAAACTTCAAAGTCAGAGTTCTTAATCACTTAACTATGTGCTGTGTTTCATTTTCTCCACATATGCCCTAATCTGGGCATTGAGGGCACATATCCCTACCAATCACTACCTGCTGTGTTTGGGGAGGATTTCTAAAGTTTGGTTTCTTCATTTAAAAAAGTAATTATGTTTCTTAACATGGAAACCTCAGTACCCGAAACCAAAGATACAGAGACATCTGTTGCTTCTAGCCTGGCCAGAGTTGATTTAGGAACTAAGTATCAGAACATAATCAGTAATGATCATGTGGCCCATTGATTCGATAGGCAGAGCGCCGTTAAATTTCAAACATATGCTATTAAGCCCAACAAAAATATATTCTATCGAGGGTCATCTAAATCCACAATTCCTTGGATTGGACGATTCAAGGGATATGAAGATGTCCAAGAAGATGTGATGAGTATTTTATTCCTGAGAAGAGTAGGGATGAATCTTAGATTGGTCCAAATTCAGCCCCACTTTAACTAAGAATATAGGGTTTGGCTTCTAAACCACCATCATTCCTTTATTTGTCTAAACCACCATCATCTTCATCTTAAAGAGCTTCCAAGGGTCCTGGGTCATTCTAAGAGGACTGTCCACATAGCAAAGTGGAGGAAGACTGTACAGAGTGTCAGAATGCAGCCGGATATCACTCCTAGTCAGCAGGCAATGTTCTGGCTGCTGTCTGTGGAAATTACTCACAGGATGGCAAAGAGATGGAAATTGTCACAGTTCCGTGGCACATGGGTGTTTGGTTCTTACAGGAATGGGAAGGGAAGATCTTCAGGTGGTGACTCAGCTCTCACACGCCACTCTGGTACTGGGGACAGATGGGGCTCCCTCAGGCATAGGATGGACAGTCCCTTCTGAGTGGCTCAGCTCCCATCTGTTTGGTCCAGACCCATGGTATCTTTTTCTAGTCTGGGACTGGGAAACCTGTTTTGCATATTCTTCTAAGTCTATTGATCTTTTTACTTTTTAATATAAATTTATTTATTTTTATTTTTGGCTATTTGGGGTCTCCGTTGCTGTGCACGGGCTTTCTCTAGTTGCGGCGAGTGGGGGCTACTCTTTGTTGCGGTGCGTGGGCTTCTCATTGCGGTGGCTTCTCTTGTTGCGGACCATGGGCTCAGTAGTTGTGGTGCACGGGCTTAGTTGCTCCGCGGCATGTAGAATCTTCCCGGATCAGGGCTCGAACCCACGTCCCCTGCGTTGGCAGGCGGATTCTTAACCACTGCGCCACCAGGGAAGCCCCAAGTCTATTGGTCTTATACCCTGAGTTCTGGCTTTAGAAATCCAAAAGTCAAAACTCTGTTTCCATTGTCTGTTTCTGTTTTGACCACCCCCACTTTAAGATAAGAGTACCCCAGTTGCCTGGGCTGGAAGGAAATGCTTCTATGTTTGTCTGCAATGGTCATCTTAATATGTCCCTCTCTATGGGACACAAGTGCCCCCAGTCACGGGCACAGATTTCCAACCACAGGCTCCCCACAGGACAGTGTCTCTTAAGCTTAAAGCATGGAAAGGCAGAGAATGTGTGTTCTGGCCGGCCGACTGACTCTCAAAGGAGCAGAGAGAAGGGACTGAGCTAAGCATGCTAGGGGTCTTCTTCCAAACTCACCAACCAGACAGTTATTCCTCTTCCTCTCACAATGAAGGCCGACAGGGTGGAGAAGTGCTATAAGCATTCCTCCAGTCGGGGAGGGGATAATTTCCCCAGCGGCCAAAATTTTTGTTTTTAGTTTTGTCAGTTTTATTCATTATGAGGGAAATGTGAGTTGAAGCCACCCTGAGATACTACCACACACCCACCAGAATTGCTCCCATAAAAAGACAAAACATACCAAGGCTTGGTGAAGGTGGGGAGCAACTGGAACTCTCCTACACGGCTGGTGGGAATGCAGTGCACCACTTTGGAAAATTCTTTGCCGTTACCTCGTAAAGATGAATATGTGCATAGTCTATGACCCAGTACTTCCACTCCTGTGCATACATATTTTCATCAAAAGACATGTAGCAGAATGCTTATAGCAGCACTATTCATAATTGAAAAGTCACCAAATGCCCGACATCAACAGAATGGATAAATAGTAGTACATTCAAAAGACACAGACGTAGAGAATGGACTTGAGGACACAGGGAGGGGGAAGGGGAAGCTGGGACGAAGTGAGAGAGTGGCATGGACATATATACACTACCACATGTAAAATAGATAGCTAGTGGGAAGTAGCCACATAGCACGGGGAGATCAGCTCAGTGCTTTGTGACCACCTAGAGGGGTGGGATGGGGGGGGGAGACGCAAGAGGGAGGGGATATGGGGATATACATATGCATATAGCTGATTCACTTTGCTATACAGCAGAAACTAACACAACACTGTAAAGCAGTTATACTCTAATAAAAATGGTTAAAAAAAATAGTAGTACATTCACACAATGGAATACTATACAGTGATAAGAATGAGCAAATTACCACTATGTGCACAATAGAGATGGAGCTCACAAACTTAATGTTGAGTGAAAGCCAACCCTATATATATAATTTTATTTATATGAAAGTCAAAAACAGGCAAAACACGTGAATGGTGTTAGCAGTCAGGAAAGTGAGACTTCTGGGGTGCTGGTGATATTCTGTTTCCTGATTTGAGTGCTGGTTACATTGCTGTGTGGAGTTTGTGAAATTAATTGATCTCTATCGTTGTGTGCTTTTCTGAATATTTTTTATGCTTTAATTGCAAGTTCACACAGACACCTCCCTATGTAGAAACATGGACACGTATGCAAGCTTCATTCTCCCCGCCTCTCAAAAAATTAAATGGCTCTGGGTGGCAGCCCTGAACAATCGCTCTAGCTTCCTCACTGAAATGCCTATGAAGACAGCAAAAAAGCCGTCCAAGTTTGGCAGTCAACCCTATTGACACCACTGGAGAAAACTTCCCTGTGCCTCAGGGCTTCTCGTAAGGGATTGCGAGTGTGATGCCATGGCTGAGTCTGTCTACTTGAAAATAGTAGAAATGCCTTTCTTCCATCTTCAATATCTTTACTCTGGGTTAGAAACTCAAGTTCTGCATCTAAGGGAACACTGAGTTCTCGTCCTTGCCCCAGTGCGTGTGTGTGTGTGTGCGCGTGTGTGTGTGCGCGTGCGCGCGTACGTAGGGGGTTAGGGTCTGTTCCTTCCCCCCACCGCTAATCCTGTTACAGTATAAAAGGGGCTTGAAAGTGTTTCCTTACTCAATCTAGTTCCTGAATTAGGAATTCGAGTCTTTATGTTCAGGTGAATTCTGAATCCTGTGGGGAAAATTTGTCTCTACAGAGCTTTCTTTAGAAAGTACTCTCATTCTTGGAGGTGTACTTTTCCAGAAAGGATGCTTTCTCTTTTGCCATATTTTCCACCTCACCATTCTTGACAAGTCTGTGGATCATTCGCAGTGGTATCTGGTGTTGTTTTGTCATGCCATTTGTTCGTTAAATTATTTACTCATTTAGCACATCACACCAGAACTACTAAATCAAAAATCTCTGCTTTTCACTACCAAAAACCAAATTATCCATAAAGCAATATGCTGATATTTTCATTGTCCAGGAACTTGAGTGGAAATTTTATGTTTATTTAAAACTTAATATTGAGGTTGACATCTGTAGAGTGTTTGTACACGTACATAAGACAACAGGAAACAGTACAAAAGAAAGTGGGAAAAGAGTAAGAATAGCAACTACAGAATAAGTGAAAATGACCATAAACATAAGATACACTGCCTCACCAGTCATGAAATCAATGCAAATTAAAATAACACTAAGATTCTTCAGTGATCCTATTTTCAAATATTAAAAATACTTTAAAATATTCATTATTGTGCAAACAGGCAATCTCATACATTGTTGGTGAGAGTGGGGCTGGAACTCTTGCTTTGAAGGCAATATATTTGCAGATTACAAATGTACGTTTTATCAGCATTTAAAAATTGTGAGCCTTTTGACCTTATGGTTTCTACACAGGTACTTAAGCAAGTGTGAAAAGACACAGGTAAAACCTTGCAGGTTTGTTGGTAACAGAAATATGGGAAGAAACCTAAATATGAATCAATTGGAACAGGTCTTTGTAAAATAAATAATAGTATTGCCATATCATGGTGCTAAATACAAAAAGAAGATTGGAGAAGTGAATATATACTATAATCCAATTTTATAAAAAATTAGTAAAGAGGGGCTTCCCTGGTGGCGCAGTGGTTGAGAGTCCGCCTGCCGATGCAGGGGACACGGGTTCGTGCCCCGGTCCGGGAAGATCCCACATGCCGCGGAGCGGCTGGGCCCGTGAGCCATGGCCACTGAGCCTGCGCGTCCGGAGCCTGTGCTCCGCAGTGGGAGAGGCCACAACAGTGAGAGGCCCGTGTACCGCAAAAAAATAAAATAAAATAAAATAAAAATAGTAAAGAAACATACACATATGTCTATGCTTAGGAAAAATTCCAGGAGAATAGACAGAAAACTTTTACCAGTGGTCATTTTGGGGAGGGTGTATAGCAAGGGACTTCACTTTCTACTTTATATATTTCTGTTGTTTGAGTTGTTACAATATGATTATAAACCTGTTATGATCAAGAAAGACAATAAAGATTTTTAATACTATAGGATATTCACCCAATGCTAGCAATGTTATGTGTAAGTGATGGACATTCAGATTGTTTTAAAATTTTCTTCATTGTATTTTTGTACTTTCCAAAATTGTCTACAGTGAGTATCTACTTTTCATTTCAGAAAACGGGGCATTTCAAATAATAAGTCTATACAATTTAAACTATAGCATATGATCAAAATCACCTTGAACATATGGACAGCATAAAGCTTCAAAGGACATACACTTGAAAGTTAATGGTAGTTAAATGGGTGGTAGGATTATAGCAGATTTTTTCCTTCCTTCTGCTCGTTTGCAAAATCAACAGCTGTGTGACGTGAAGATCAATAGTTGGAATGACAGTAAGTTTATCATCATTGTAATTGTGCTCATTAGTATCTGAGTTCTCTCTCCCCTGGTTTCCCACATGCTTGTTATTTCCACACAGCAATGTTAATTATGGTGATGTAACACTAGAATGAATGGCTAGAAGTGGATGCAGTGGCACTATGGAGACACAAGCTAATAGAACAGAAAGGGGTCTTTAGACTTCACTCCAGGCTGCCTCCTACCTTAAGACGAGTAGATTTGTGAACCCCTCCACACATGGAGCTGTCAGTGCTTTTCCTAAAGATAGCCAAGGAGACGCATGATCAAGACACTGACATTCCAACAAATAATTACAAATCATTCAATCCTACAACAGGGCAAGTAACCCATGATGTTGTGGTTTTCTTCTCTTTTATAAACAGAACTGATCAATGGTTGTGGGTCCATACTTTCTAGAACAAAATCCAAAATTTCTAAGTTTCTTTTGGAAGGAAATACCCAAAGAGGGGAGGAGTAGTTGATCAAGGGCCCCAGCCCTGAGACCCCTCATTTTCAAGTATCTTTCATTCTAATTCCCCTAGTCACCACCCCTCCCATGCTGGTCCCCAAGAAAACACTAATTCTTTTTTAGTGGTCTGAGCAGAGACATAAGTCTTTATTTTTATCTCTTTCACATAATAGAATTTTCAAAAACTCTTTCAAAATGCTAATGTAGCCAAATAGGCTACGAAATGGACAAAGGCCAGAAGGATCCACCAAAATGTTAACAGTGGTTACATCTAAGAAGTTGGACTATATGTTATTATTTTGACTAATTATTTTTTCTGGGTATTTAAAACAAGACATAAACATTTTCACTGTGCAGTGAAGCTTTCACTATGTGTACACAGGTCTTTCTTCATCTCAAGAAGAGTTTCTTCTACTGTATCTTTGGTTATTGCTTCTAGTTAAATTGTACTATTTTCTACTTCAAGAATAATAATTATCTGTATGCTGATTTTATACCCTCCTTTCTCATTATTATCTCGCTAATTGGAATTTTCCCCCAATTTCCTCTCCATTCTTGAGGAACTTCTCCATCGATCTCTAAGTCACTTATATGATTTTCTGCAGGATCAGTTTACTTTTTTCTTTGACTGCTGTTAAAATATTACCTTCATGGCCATATTTGTCCATCTCCTTTTTCGTCTTATCCTGCTCTCTTTTCACTTAGTCCATTCTCTCCTTAAGGATACCTTAATTACGTGTCAGAGAAATCATGACTTCTTATACTCTATTGAAAATGCCTAATTATTTCTTAATAATTTGTCCTTGATTCTGAAATACACCATTTTCAGGTGTAGGTTCTTATTTGTCTTTGGTTTGACATTCTCTTCTTCAGCAGTATTTTTCACAAATAGGGACTTAAATGTCCCTTGATGTGACATCCTGTCCCCCGGGGGGTGGCTAAGTCCCCTGCTCAGACCGACGGCTACAGCATGAGTTCACACGTGAAGCCACTAATCCAACCCTCGTTTGGATGAAATGAGGCAGTGGCGAGCAGAATCTGGTGGTTTGATGTTGAAAGAGAGAACGAAGACTCTGACCCTGGGAGATGAGAGGGGTCCAGACAGTGAGATAGGAGTGCATTTTAAGCAAACTTTATCTTCTTTCCAGATTAGCCACTGGGCCAGCCTTGGCCATTTCCCTTCCTGTAGGGTCTCAGTGTCTCCCATAAAGGGGTGACAAGGAAGAGTTTTGTGAGCTGTGAATAAGGGTGATGAGCAAAAAGAGGCTTCGGTGATCAAATATATTATGAAAACAGGATTAAATAAAGATTAAGAGGTTTATTTACTGTGTCAGTACTCAGACACTCAAATAGGCTGGGTGTATGGCTAACTCCCAGGAAGTGGCTCTGGTAGGCTGCACTTCCCAGACGTCATCGACAATGGTAACCATTTGATGGAGTCTCTTATTGGACAAATATTTCCTGGAAGACACTTTTAGAAACAATGTTCTAACTTTTGTGATTCCCATTCTCACTCACTCCAGCCTTTCTTTGTCTGTACAGATAAGGTAAGGGGGTCAGAAGGGCAAGCTAGTTACAATACATCAACTCCATCAGGCTCCCTAGAAAAACCTGGAAGAGTCTGAGGGGTGGGTGAGGCAGGACCACCTGTGCATGGCAAACATGATGTAGGGTGTGAGCACTTCCTGTCCCCCATGGCAATGGATGAGGACTGAGGGAAGGAACACATCCAATTACAAAAAGTCAATGGCAAGGGCTTCCCTGGTGGCACAGTGGTTGAGAGTCCGCCTGCCGATGCAGGGGACACGGGTTCGTGCCCTGGTCCGGGAAGATCCCACATGCCGCGGAGCAGCTGGGTCCGTGAGCCATGGCTGCTGAGCCTGTGAGTCCAGAGCCTGTGCTCCGCAACGGGAGAGGCCACAACAGTGAGAGGCCCACGTACCGCAAAAAAAAAAAAGAAAAGAAAAAAGTCAATGGCAAGAACTCAGTCATAAGCAAGGCCCTGAGTTCTTCTTCCTTTTCACAGGAATCTGGCAGTGCAGCCTAGAAGCCAACTGTATTACTGTTATGTCTGAGAAAGTGTATGGCATCCATTCTCTTGATCTAACATGGTCACAGCTTCATATAAAATTCAGAGTATTAGACTAGAAAAGAATAAGGAGCTCTTGGACTCCAACACCCTTGACTTACAAATGGATAAACTGTGGGCCTGGGAGGTGAAGAACCTTGTAAAAGGCCCCCAAAACAGCACCTCGGAGTCTGTACCCTGATCTCCAGTGCCTTTTCCACTAAACTATGATGCCGTGTATATAACTTGAAAAAATACGAGTGTAAAATTGAAGACCAAATAGTTAAATGAGGGCACTTTTTAAAGCATTTTATTCCTCATTCTAAAACAATTGCAAAATGTAAGTTTTTCTCATCTTCCCATTTTGACAGATGAAAAATAAATTATTATTACTTCATTCATTCACTCATTTGTCTGTCCAATCATTCAAAAAGTGTTCACTGAGCACCTACTATATACCAGGCACTGTACCAGGGACTTGGAATATAATGGTGAAAATATTTGACATCATCCCAACTTACATTTTGATGAGGGAGACAGACATTATCCAAAAAAAGTCACATAAATAAGTATTATTGGGTTGATTCTGATAAATTGTGCAAGTATTAGACCCGTGGAGACACAGAAAGCTGAAGAGCAATAGTGACTACAATAAACAAAATTAACACTGAACCCAAAAGACAAAGAATCAAGAGACCTAAAAATAGGAACATTTTTATGGCCAAGGAATCCCATTTGCTGGAGAGGCAGAGGCAGAAATGTAAATACCAACATTGTAATCCTCCTGTCTTTGAAAAGGGCTTTGGGGTAGACCCAACCCATATTGATGATTCCAGACTAATTTCCTTTTTGGTAAACCCAAGTGAATCTCTCACCATCTTTAGCAGCACAGCTTTGCTGGGGAAGCAACAAATAGGCATTTATAATTGTGATACGGAGTTGAATGACGCCCCTGAGCTGGTGGGCACAGCTACAGGAATCTCAGGAAGTGTTGCCTGACAGTCCATCTAAGGCTTGCGGTAAATATGCCTTCACGGGCTGTGTGTGTGGAGGAGAATCAGAGCAAGAGAGCAGGAGCAGTTGCCAGGGAGGGCTGGGGTGGAGGTCACGTCCCACGTAGGGAAGGTCTTTCCTTCTCCTCCACCTCTATGTACTTGCAGATCTGCTGGAGGGCACTTTCAGGATTTCGCCAGGTTGTGGAACAAGGAACCAACGGGGGCTTTGGAGGGAGACCATGCAGCCTTCCTCCCACCGGCTCTTCTGCTTTACCCTGGGTAACATTGCTCAAGCCCTGCATCCTTGCAGAACACCAATGCCCTTCCTTTTTAAAAGCCATCACTTGAAAATTAAATGAGATTACAAGTTTAAAGCCTGGCACATAGTAGGGGTTCAACGAATATAGTCCCCCCACTCCATGCTTTCCCCGCTTTCTACTTTGTCACTGAATGCGGGACCCTAATTTATCTAGGTCTCAATTTCATCATCTGTGAAATAATAGGGCATGAGGTGATTGCTGGGCTTCCTTTTAATTCAGGCATTTTAGGAGTTTCTCATTGTACACCATACAGAGAAGGAACAGCAGAGGCTGGGACTTCCGTGACCCTGGTCTGTAGGGGTGAATTCCCAGGTTGCTCCCCAGCATCAAACATGACCTAGGCAAAGACAGGAAAAATAAATGACTAGGAAAGGGCCAGCCTTGCAGTGTGCTTGCCTGCAAACAATTCACACGCGGTTGGGGGCCCTCAGCTGGAAACCAGTGTTTCATTTGCAGCGAAAACTTCATTTGCAGCGAAAACTTGCTATTTGCAATAATGTCAGTGGCTGACGGTTGGGATTCAGTGGCTCCTGGCCTGAGCCATCACTGAGCAACCAATTTTCACTTTGCAAGTCAGAATGACCCCTCCAGGGCTCCGTGCCAGAGAGGAAGGGAGGCGTGGGTCTCTGTTGGGACACGTTTGGGCACGGAGCCCATAGGGGCCTCAGATAGCTGTTTATGGCCTGCGGTTCTTGCCCCTTACAAGCCCTTCTTCACTACAAACACATAGCTTTTCTTGTTCTGGGAGCTCTCAGGGGCTTACCCATCTTTCTTAGAGTCAGAAAGAGGAGGGAGGAAAGCAGGCAATGAGAAAAAAGGCAAACAGGAAGATGCAGCTGTTTGAAGCAGCAAATAGAATATCGGATGTGGCCCTAGGACTGCTGGGTATAATGCTTGGATCTGACACAAGCCAGCCGCCTGGCCACAGCTGTCGCCTCCTGTCTCTGGATGCAGTTTGCTCAGGTGTAAAGGCTCGAGGTTTGACGAGGTGGTCTTGGTTCGACTTCCCGTTGTCCCTAATGTCCTGTGACTCATTCTAAACAGGGAAGGGCGGAGAAAAGGAGGAAATGGAAGAAGAGAAGGAGAAGGTGGAAAGCAGGTGGCTGAGGCTTCTTCAAAAAGAAGAGAGGAAAACGAGGAAGGCTGCCACAACAAAGAGGAAAACAACACAGATTTGCCGAAAGTATTCCTCACAGAGGTGTAAGTAATCTCTACGGTAATCATGATGACAATTATTAGCATAAACAGCCGAAGTCCTAATTAATTTCCTAAAGGGCAGCATCCTGCAGGTGACTCAGGGATGCTCTCCCCACCGACGCCCCCCCAGTAAAAAAAAAAACCCTTGAGGATCCCTCTTTCCTGAGTCCATAGTTCTGGGAGCCAAAGGGGAGGACGAGGGAAACATTTGGGCTCTGAGTCTGGCCAACTGGTGTTGAGTCACCCAGGACAGCCCAAGAACGCCCGGCCAAGGTTGTTCTGCAGAGACAGCGTCCCAACACCCACGTGCTCTGAGCCTGCACCAGTAGCAACAGGATCCCAGTCACCTTGTACCGTCGAGGGCTTCCCAGCTACTTCCTGAAGGGGACCCATAGGCCAAAGGCTTCTTATCCACAGAAGGACTGCTTGTGACTTTCCTGGCTACCTGGATCTGTTCTCATTCTCCCTGGCTTTGCTTTACTTCTGCTAACAGCCATCATCAGCTCAGCCCTGCCTCTCCTGGTCCCCAGCGTGTGGCAGGTCCCTGATCCTGTATCCCCCTCCCTCCACTTGCCTCAGAACTGACCCGGCTCCTTTCCTTCCCTAGCTCTGATCTTCAGAGCTCTTTAGATCTACCTCTGAGTCTCCTAACACCCTGTGTCAGGAAATGCTTGTACACAGCCCCGCGCTCTTATGAAACTGCAAGGAATCCGCTCTAAATCTTAAGGGCTTCACTGCTGTATCCAGGTTATGTTTACAAGATTAAGACTGGTGGGAGGTGGGCAGCAAGTAATCAATTCAAAGACACTTTCTGGAAAGAAATCGGATTCAAACCTGTTCAGGGAATTAACAGCACTTAAAAAAATTTTATGTGAGGCAAGCCATTATAATTTCTCACAAAAGGCCTGCAAGTGATTTGGGATTGGTTTGTAACCTGTTACAGAAAAACCCAAATTCAGAATAAGATAATCCTAAGAATGGTAATCAATGAGGTCATATTGGTTTGTGGTATCTTGACTCTGTCCAAAGGACAGGGGATGCATATGAATCAGAGAACAATGATCAAGAAAAACCAGTATTAACCCAAAAGCTAAGGTGAGAATTGGGGTAGCCATTCTAAAACAATGGCAACTGGAGGGGTTTTAAAGCACTCACAGCGATTACAGAAAGCACAAGTACACCCCAAGGAAGTCTGCGTTATTGGAAAGGGATTTACTGTAAATTCCTAATTTAGGACCAGGAATGGTTTCCTTAGGCAGGAATTGAGCACAGTTGCATTAGTAAGAGCATAACATTTGGTTTAGGTTTTTACATTTTGCAATATTTCACCAAAGCTATTTTAAAATTTACATGTCAGTATAGTCATTTTTTTATCTCAATATATCTATTGTTATATTAAAATCTTGTTTTTATGGATTTAGGAGCCCCGGCATTTCAGCTTCTTGTATCTCTATATTTTCTATTCTTGGGGAGAGCACAACAGTGAACTGGCTTGTGCATTTAAATCCAGCTGTCGAGAGGCTTTCGACAGGCCCTATGCAGAGTTGTTAGGCAGTGGGGCTGTGGATCTTAGCATCAGAAACACCTGAAATGCTTGTTAAAAATATGCACTCCCAGGATGCCCAAAAGGTTTTCCAGTCTTGCACTGAGATGCACAAATCAGAATCTCTTGGAGTAAGACCCAAGAATCAGGCTTTGAATTGGAATCTGTGGCAAACTCTATTTCCCCAAAAGAGCTGTGACACAGTATCTCTCATCCCGTATCCTCCTCTGTAATATAATCCTGCCTCCATGCCTTCAAGAGGTGGGGTCTGTGTCCCCTCCCTCCTTCAGCCTGGACGGGCTTATGGCTGCTTTGCAGTGCGAGTACAGTGAAGTCAACATTGTGTGACTTTATACTGGGACATAAAGGGTGATGCAGTTTCTAGCTTGTTCTCTGGAGCACTCGCATTTGGCGTCCTAGGCTGCCTTCTAAGTCCAGCTAAGCTAAGGCAGCCCTGGTGTGTGGAAGCCAAGTCACCTGGAGAGGCCCATGCAGGTGTTCTGGTGGCAGTACTGCTCTGCAAGTCATCCCAGCCCAGACGTTTGAGTGAAGGACCCTCCAGATGATTCTGCACTAGAAGACAGACATCCCAGATTTCGCACTAGCCAGAGGACAAATGAGAATACTTGAGTTGTAATTGACATTACAGTTGGCTTTAATGTCACGACTGATGTTCGTCTATTTATTCATCCGTTCAATGAAACATGTATTGATTGTCCGCTATCGCCAGATTGTTCTAAAGTCTGGAGACACAGCAAAGTCCAAGAAACATCCCCCAGTGTCAAGGACCATACATTCTAAGGATGGCAGAGCACAGTGTGGCTGGGTGGGAGGAATAGACAAAAACAAATAAATAAATACATTAACAAGATAAGGTAATGTTAAATGTTGTGGAAACAGTAGAGCAAAGGAATGTGATGGGGGCGGGCACTATTTTATATTGCGTGGTCAACCTCTCCCAGGAGTTGTAGTTTGAATTGAGACTTGTATTTGTTTCCTGGAGCTGCCATGACAAAGTACCACAGACTGGGTGTGAGGGTTAAATAACAGAAATGTATCGTCTCACAGTTCTGGGGGCCAGAAGTCCAAGATCAAGAAGTTGGCAGAGTTGTTTCCCTCTGGGCGCCGTGGAGGAGAATCTGGTCCATGCCCCTCTCCTAGCTTCTGGTGGTTTGCTAGCCAGCTTTGCCATTCTTTGGTTTGAAGAGGTGTCACCCCGACCTCTGTCTTCATCTTCACACGGCGTTCTCCCTGTGTGCACATCTATCTCCCAATTTCCCCTTTTTATAAGGACACAGTCACATTGCATTAGGGGCCCACCCTAACCCAGTATGGCCTCATCCTAATTTAATTAACTGCGTCTGCAATGACGCTGTTTCGCAATAAGGTCACATTCTGATGCAGTAGGTTTTAGGACTTCAACTTATGAAGTTTGGGAGATCACAGTCCAGCCTTTAACAGTACCTGAAGGATGAGGACCGCGCTCTATAATAATGTGGAGCTGAGCATGCCAGGTAGAGGGCAAAGCAGAAGCAGAAACAAGTTTGATATTCAAAAGTCAGACCAGCAGTCAATGCTAGAACACAGAGAGGAAGGGGGTTCAGCCTCATCATCACATGGATTGACATGTACAGTGAACATTCCTCTAAACATTGCATCATGGGTGCTGTCACCAAAAGTCTGAGCTGCCCAGTGATCATATGCAATCCTCAGGGGTCCTATCAGTTCTACTTTGGACACATGGCTCAGAACCCAGCCCTCCTCTCCATCCCCACCAGCAGGCTTTGGTGAGCCATTTATTTCTCTCTTCTACTCTTTCAGTTGCTGGTTCATTGATCTTCCTGCCTTTAGATTCTCCACCCTCCCATCCATCCTTTGGAATACCAACAGAATCATTTTCTAAAACAGAAATCCAATCTCACTCATTCTAAAAAATATTCCTCAACTGCCTCTCCATTATTCACCAAAATAAAGTACAAAATCACCCGCGTGGTGCCGAAAGTCATACAAATCCAGCTTAGCTCCAGCCGAGTCTCCAGCCTTTCTGTCAACTGGACTCACTTCCCATTTCCCAGACTCCCTGTGTTAGGACTCTATTTTTGTTCATGCTTTCCCACTCTTCCCAGTGTTTTCTTTGTGTAATTAAAAAAAAAAAATTTTTGCCATGCTGGCTGGCTTGCAGGATCTTAGTTCCTCAACCAGGGATGGAACCTGTGCCCTTGGCAGTGAAAGCATGGAGTTCTAACCACTGGACTGCCAGGGAATTCCCATCCCACTTTTTCTTGATCAATACCTTATCTTTTAGAAACAGTTTGGTATTCATCTCCACTGGAAAAAAAAAAAAAAGCTCCTCTTCTCCATTCTTTCCCGAGAGCCTCCCCACCCTCCTTGGCCTGTGGTGGAATTAATTGCTTCTTTATCTTTGTCCCTATGGCAGCTTGCTTATCACGGATCACCTTGGCGTGTAGGTACCTGTTTGAATACCAGTCATTGGCTTCCCTTGTTGAAACCATGAATTCTTTGTCAGTGACAGTGCCTAGGATGGTACGTGTTCCATGAATGTTCGCCAGACCAAATTTAGTGGAATGCTAGTAATGAAATGAGTGCTGGCCTTCGGATTAGGTCACCACTGTTGACCTGAAACAAAGAGACAGACAGATAGTTCTGTAGCAAAGATGGGTTTATTCAGGGTCAGCAGAAAACTGCAGTTCGGGGTCTGCAACCACAGCAAGCCGCCTGTAAGGACCTGTATAGCAAGGAGAGGAGAACGCTTTTATAGTACGGAAAGGAAGTTGGGAGGGTGATAGTAAACAAAGAGTTTTTCAAGGCTTGTCATTGTCTGAGTCCTGGCCAGGAAAGAAGACGAGTCTTTCTTCTTCCTGTTGGGCTCTGCTGTCCTCACAGGGCTTGAGAGCGCCCCCTTCTGGTCTCCCAACTCTATTTAATTGAAGTTTCTGCTCATTAATTCTTTTCTAAAATATTTATTTATTTGGCTGCGCCGGGTCTTAGTTGCTGCATGCAGGATCTTCATTGCCACGTGCAGACTCTTTTAGTTGTGGCATGAACGTGGGATCTAGCTCCCTGACCAGGGATCGAACCCAGGCCCCCTGCTTTGGGAGCATGGAGTCTGAACCACTGGACCACCAGGGAAGTCCCTGATCATTAATTTTTACACGACTGTTTTGGTCATTGACATCCGTGGACCAGTTTCAGAGCTAATATTATTATCCCTGTCAATGTCTGTATCGATATAACTTAGTAGATTTGACATCTAGGCATGAATTCAAGTCCATTAAGATTAGGTACCGTCCTACCTAGAGACTGTCATACTGAGTGAAGTAAGTCAGATGGAGAAAGAGAAATATCGTATGATATCACTTGTATGCAGAATCTAAAAAGAAATGATACAACTGAACGTATTTACAAAACAGAAACGGACTCACAGACTTAGAGAATGAATTCATGGTTACCGGCGGGGAAGGGTGCGGGGAAGGGATAGTTAGGGAGTTTGGGATTGACATGTACACACTGCTGTATTTAAAAAGGATAACCAACAAGGACCACCTGTATAGCACAGGGAACTCTGCTCAGTGTTATGTGGCAGCCTGGATGGGAGGGGAGTCTGGGGGAGAATGGATATGTATGGCCGAGTCGCTTTGCTGTGCACCTGGAACTATCACAACATTGTTAATTGGCTATACTCCAATACAAAATAAAAAGTTAAAAGAAAAAAGATTAGGTGCCATCTTAACCTCTTGGGCGTCAGGTTCTTTATCTGTAAAATGAGACGTTTGGACCAAATAAACTATAAACCTTTTGCTTGCTAAAGATGTAGCATTAGCCCCATCTTTCCTGCTGGAGTCAGAATTTACATAATAATTATATCACCATCACTGTTGACATCGATCTTACTCTCCTTTTGTTTAGTTTTGGGGACACTAAGGTATGGGTCCTGCTTCACAGTGCTCCTGTTTTATTGTTGTTGTTGTTTTTGTGGGGGCCGGGGGCTGGCAATAGCTTTTTCTTTTTAATTTAATTTATTTATTTATTTATTTATTTTTGTCTGTGTTGGGTCTTCATTGCTGCACACGGGCTTTCTCTAGTTGCGGTGAGTGCAGGCTACTCTTCATTGAGATGCACGGGCTTCTCATTGCAGTGGCTTCTCTTGTTGCGCAGCACGGGCTCTAGGCATGCAGGCGTCAGTAGTTGTGCCTCGCGGGCTCTAGAGCTCAGGCTCAGTAGTTGTGGCGCACGGGCTTAGTTGCTCCACGGCATGTGGGATCTTCCCGGACCAAGGCTCGAACCCGTGTCCCCTGCTTTGGCAGGCGGATTCTTAACCACTGCATCACCAGGGAAGTCCAGGCAATAGCCCTTTTGAAACTGACCTTGTCGTTAGCATTTTTTAGGATTGTGTGTTAGGAGAAGTGTACGAATAAGGGTGTAGCTTTGCACATTTTTTGTTTTCCTGTTTTTTGTTTTTACTTATAAGCTCCTGGGTCATGGTAAATTACAGCAGCTTTTCTGAAAATTTACCACACAGGAAGCTGTGCTGAACTTCTCCTGTGGCCTCCTAGACCCTCTCCCATTAATTTCCTCTAATTCTCATTAGCAAGTTTCTACCGCAGGCTCGGAAGCAGAGAGAAATTCTTGTGCAGCTAATTTAACACCTGCAGGTTTTGAGAGCTGGTGGAGAAACTACATCAATAAAATCATCACTCACTTTCTCAGAGATTTTAAATTTGAACCCTTTAAAGGTTAGACTTTTGTTTTGATTTCTATTTATATTTTTCCATCAAGTCGTATGTTAATTAATGCTCTTGTCTTTTCAAGCCTATCATGTAAAGCATTAGCCTCTCATGTAAAGAGAGGCTAAAACAAAATCTGAATGAAACCGTTTTCAGTGTATGAATGGCCGTAGTCAAGAAAGTGTTCCGACATTTCAGAGGCGGGTGTGGCTTTTCTCTTCTGCATCACCACAGCCTGCTTTAGAAATCCCTGGCAAAACCAGTGGGTAGCTGCGAGGTGGGACTGGCAGATGGGACCCAGCCTGGGAGCTGGGTGATGTCCTGTGGTTTGGAGCTTCATCCAGCAAAGCTGGAAACTCTCATGCACTGAAGTGTGTGAACGGGAGGTGTAGCAAAAAGGGACGGGCAGGAAAATGGTCAGAGTTTTGAAGTTGTGTCTGTGTAGGAGGTGCGGGGTGGGGGGGGCGTTACTTCTTCTCACGGGGGCAGGGAGCTTATTCCCTCCCTACTCGAAAAAACCAAAAAACCCATTGAGAGGCTGGGAAGAGGGCTCCAAAAGCATCACTAGGAGAGATCTCCAGTCCCAGCAGGAAGGAGAGCCAGGCGTGCCACTCCCGGGCTGGATGCCACCCTCGGAGCAGGGCACCATGAGACGATTCTTGGGAGAAGGTGACCGTGTCCCTGGGAGTGATATGAGCTCAGTGACAGACACCCCCTTCTATGGGCATTTCTAAAGGCAGGAAGCTTGCGGGAGAAGCCCTCAGCAGACGGGCAGTGGGGACCGTGGTCTAGTGTGCCTACCAGAGGATGGAGGGGCTGCAGCCCGGAACTCCAGGGACCTCCAAGAACGAGAAGAGGCACTTAGCCATCCCAGGGCATCACACAGAGGACTGCCTAAGTTAGCAGAGCAGGCAAGCCCTGAGGACTGCTCAGAGCTCAACCAGGCAAGCTCAGCGATACCCATCAGTAAGGCAGGAGATAGATGGGCCCCAGGCTGAACAGCAGTTCGTCCCCTGTGGGCAGATACTACGAAATAGCAGGACGGAGGAGAAGCTGAGCCCTGTCCAGATAAGAGATAAAAGACCACGTATTCCTCATTCTCGAAGTCAAGGAGACCTTCCCGAGTACACATGTGCAGAAAGGTTGCTTGGAGGTCAAAAAAGGAGGGGGCGCCACCCCATAGTAAGTGATGTCAACTTACCCATAGGCCTCTTCTCTAGAATCCATCTTGGCTAAGAGATGCGCCTGCACACATGGTAGGACCCTGAGATATACTAAATACGGACTCAAAACCAGGCAAAGGAAGATGAGTGGCCAAAGGAAACCCGGAAAAAATGAGCCACAGAAGTTATTCAAACCACCACAAGGGCGCGACTCTCTCTCCCTGAGTCTGCCCGTGTGTCTATCCACACGTACTCCTTTTCCTCCTAATAAACACTTTACTTGTTTACTATTTTCCATCTTTGTGGGAATTCATTTCTGCAAAGCCATACAGGCCAGGGCCTTGTCACTGGCCATTGGTCTAGTGGCTAGGATTCAGTGCTCTCACTGCCGCGGCCTGACTTCAATCTCTGGGAACTGAAATCCTGCTTCAAGCCGCTGCAGGCCGAGGCCACCCAAGACCATCAGGAGAGAGGCTGAGGGTGTGGACCACTGGCAGGTGCAAAGGGAAACAAGGAAGAGGTGGGTGACTACAGAGGCTGTGATGTCGTTGCGCACCGTCCCAAGAAAACCTCACCTGCATCTACACAGATGCCAGCACATTTCTGGAGACCAAAAACACACCAGATAGAAGGAGGTGGATTCACAGTTAGGTAAAGTCAACTCCAATGTCCCTCTCCTTCCTCTCTGTCTTCCTAGAGGAATGAAGCCTGGAAATGTAGTGGGGAGAAGAGAACCAAGAAGGAGACCATGGCCCTACCCTGCACTGCAAGACAAGAGTGAAAGAGTAGACCCCTTCCCACTAACCACAATGAGAACCCAAAGCTGATTATGAATTTAAAATAGGAGATTTGAGTAAAGCTTTAAACCAGATGGAATTTTGATAACCCAAAGCAACCAGAAAGTGATACAATTGGCCCACGTTGTGGCTGAGGAAAAGGGCAGAGTGTGGTTGGAGCACAAATGGGAAAAATAAAGCTGATTGCTATTCAGAACTCACCAATGTCCTACTGCTAAGCAAGCTGTCTTTCTCAGGAGGTCATAATGAGGAATAAACGTGATAATTATTAAACACATACGTACTTAGCAGAGCAAACTCCCGAAAAATTTCCCTTAGCCTAACTTCTCTTTCTCCGAAGTTTCACACATGGTAACTGTTAAAAAAAAAAAAAAAAAAGTACCCTGCCCTCTACCTGTAAGCACGGTCTCCCTTGAAAAGTCAACACTCCCCCGCACTCCCGATCCACCCATCCACGTGAGCCCTGGGGAGTGAATGGGATCATTCTTTTCAGGCCGAATTTCTAGGGAGGAGCAGCCCTGTGGGAAATCCAGAGACTGTCACTGTCTTAGTCTGTTTGGGCTGCTAAACAAAAATACCATCGACTGGGTGGCTTGAACAACAAATGTATTTTCTCACAGTTCTGGAGACTAAGAAATCTAAGATCAAGGTGCTGGCGGATTCGGTGTCTGGTGAGAGCCGGCTTCCTGGTTTATGCGTGGCTGTCTTCTCACTGTGTCCTCACCAGTGAAGTGGGAGAGAGCTCTCTGAGGTCTCCTTTTTTTTAATAATAACTTTTTAAATCAAAATATAGTTGATTTATAATGTTGTGTTGGTTTCAAGTACATACCAAAATGATTCATTCATATATATATATATATATATATATGTATATATATCCTTTTTCAGATCCTTTTCCCTTATAGCTTATCACAAAATACTGAGTATAGTTCCCTGTGCTCTACAGTAGGTCCTTGTTGGTGGAGTCTCCTTTTTAAGGATGCATATCCCATCATGGGTGTCCACCTTCCTGACTTCATTACCTCCCAAAGGCCCCACATTTTAATTCCATCATGTTGGGGGTTAGGATTTCAATATGTGTATTTTGGGGGGGGAACTCAAACATTCACTACATCCCAGTCACCTTTTATCTGGTTTCATTTCTTTCTTTCCTTTGTGACTTGCCCATTCATGATATTTGCCCATTTTTCTATTTCTATTCCATTTTTAAAATTGTCTTAAAAAGCACTTTCCATACTAAGAATATTAGTCCTTTGTTACAGGTGGTGCAAATATTTTCCTGGTTTGCTACGTATATTTCAAACTTAGTTTTGTTTTTTTAAACTTTTAAAAGTTTGGGTAATCATATTTACCCATCTTTTCTGTATAATTTCCAAGCACTCCAGTCCAATGTACTGTCTGTTAATGTCTTTCTTGCTTCATTTACTTCTGAATGATGCTCAGCTGCATCTACAATGTATGTTTCATGCTGGCCTTCCTCCCATAGTTGCTCTGCATTTTGTAGGAGGACTTTGGTAAGCCATCTCTTCACATATTAGAAATACAGGCGATACACTTGCTGCATCCTTGTTTGGCCATAAACATCTTCTTTTCTTTTCTAATCTCTGCATTTTATTGATAGCTTAGCTGGGTATAGAATTCCAGATCCAATATAGTTTCTTCTTAGAAATTTGAATATATTGCTCCTCTAACATAGCTCAGTGTTGCTGCTCAGAAGTGCATATTAATATGTTCATCTTTCCCTGGGTGTGACCTCTCTTTTCTCTCTGGAAACTTTAAGGACATTCACTTAATGCTTTGAGTTAGGAAATTTCAGCATGATACATCTATATGTGAGTTATTTTCTCATTTATCCTTCTCCATACTCAGGAGATGCTCAGTATTAAGAGTCACGTTTACTCTCAGTTCAGGGAGTTTTATTTTTTTCTTTAATGTCTGTAATTATGTTTTATCTTCTTATGCTTCTGTTCTCTCCATCTAAGAAATCTACTAGATTGCTGTCAGGCCTCCTAGATTTGACATTTGTGTTTCCTAACTTTTCCCATATATTTTATTTATCTTTTTGCTCCCAGTTCTGAGAGATTCCTTTGATTTTACTTCCCAGATCAAAAACCTAATCTTAATCTTTGTCCAATTTATTATTCAACCTATCTAGTGAAATCTTTACTTTTGCAGTAATATCTTCATTTTGAAACATTTTTTCTTACTCTCTGATTGGTACCTTTGCAAAAGAGACTGCCCTTAATTTGTGGTTACGGTATCTGCCCAAACCTGTAGGCAGAAATCAGAATGTTTTTAAATAGTTCTCATCTTTTTCCTGAATGATCTCTTTTTTCCCTCCTCTGGGATTATTTAGTTTGTGTTTAATGATCCTTCTCTTTCTCTTTCATGCTTCTGAGTTTTTTTAATACCTTGCAATCTTTGTTTGCAAGAGCTTTTTTTTTGTTTCTTTTTAATGACAGGCTACTCTGACATGTGCAGACAATTGGTGTGCCTTTCCTCAGCAGTTGTATATGTCTCTTTCATAACAGGCCTTTTTCTTAAATAGAAAGACCAAATGTGAGGTTTCAGTCAGCAAGCATAATTATAGGCAGGCTCTCTTTTCATGTTTGGGGACCAGGAATATGAAAGCAGGGTAGGGACCCCCATAACTGTCAGTGCAAAGCCCTCTGAGCATGGAGCCTTTGAGTGTTTCAATTTTGCTGTTTCTCTGGCAGTCTCCAACACCCTTGCCAGGAACTCTTCTAGGGTAGGATGGATGTAAGTCATTTGTTCACTTCTCCCCCTGAAAGGTGCAGTTGGATCCCCACTTTCCTTGAGTCTGTAGGGATCTATGATGACGTCGATCCATAGAATATTAACTGAAGGGACATAATCAGTTCTGGGCCTGGGCCAGCTGTCACTTCCTGTTTCTTAGAGCATGAGCTCTGGGGAAAGTCAGATGTGGCATGTAAGAAGTCCAACTCCTGGCAGACGACCATGCTGTGAGGAAGCCAGCGCTAGCCACATGGAGAGGTTGTTTGGAGAGACAGACACTGGGCCAGGCCCCAGATACCCAAGCCACTCGGATGGCTTGTGCCAGGTGCGAGACACAAATGAGGAAACCTTTAGATGACTCCATCTCCCTGCTCACCCACGAGAGACAGACCGTCGAGCTGAGCCCAGTCAACCCACAGGAAGATGAGAGATGATAATACATAATGCTTTTTAACTCTTAAATTTCAGAGTGGTTTGTTACGAAGCAATGATAATAGATCACCCATTTCTTGTAGTAACAGATCAACTACTTTCTCTAGAAAGCAGTTTCCAGGCTTTGGCCTGAATGTAAAAGCCATAGCTGCCAGCAACTCTGTTGAAGAGAAAAGGACCTACTGCCGTAGGCTTTAAAATGCAGTTCTTCAATAAAAACCTTGAAGATGACCTCTGGCCCACGCTTGCACCTGGGGACGCTAATGTGGGCCTTCTCTGGGCTCCTCTGAGAAGACCGATGTTTAACTCTGGTGCCTTGGGCTGTGGTTTCTTCTCATTTTTCTCTGTGAATCAGGTGAAGACTATATTGTATCCTCCAGACAGTCCCCAAAATTTAAGTGTTACCGATGGTATCTATTTCTTTTCCCCCGCTCTGTTATAGGGTGTGTGTGTGTGTGTGTGTGTGTGTGTGTGTGTGTGTAATTTCAATGTAAACTTGAAAGAATATGGAAGTAGCAACACATGCTTAGGCTTCCATCTTGAAACAGAAACTTAGTAGATTCCTAAATAGAACTCAGTGATAAGAGCTCATGTATTTTAGATAGTTTAGCAGTATTGGGCAAGTGAAGAATGCACCATCTGCTAATATCTCATAAAAATAATTAGGTGGGGGAAATTCATGCAAAAACACAGTTAAATGAATATTCCCAAAGGAGAGTACTGTGCTTCCCCACGCTGTCACAGGCTGGCCTCGCCTCTCACACATGCACTGAAGCAGCATAAAGGGCCGCATCAGACAACAGGGGAAAAAATGACACAGGGTTTTGTGGCCTGAAAACCATGGAGGTAAGTATTCAATATTTCTGTGAATTTGAAGGATTTATATTTTATGTTGTCCTCTTTGGTGGAGGAGGGCAGGGCAGCAGAAAATAACTGACTTCTTGCTTGACTAGGTGGAGGAGAGGAGATATATCTTTCCAAGTGGAGGGACATCAGACAAGTTCACTATGGGTTGTATGCTGGGTTCAAAGGCCGCCGTGAGGCACCGGTAAATGTACTAGGGAACTGCCTGGGATGACTTCTGTGTGAAGCCAGAAGACTTCTATTACCTCTGGTTGCTTGTCAAGCTCGGCAGAAGTTTCTTCAGAGATGCAAATTTTAATGCACGAATCCTGTGGTCTCTCAAGGCTGAGGGGCTGACTTTGGAGAGAAGGGGATGGGGACCTGGGAGAAAAATTCCCAAGGATTAAAATGGAAAATGAAAGAATTGGACAGTTTTGACCGGCCACCTGAAATAGACAGGTTTCCTGGGAGGGTTACAAGTGGGGTACCTCTTAAATCTGTTATAATTTGAGTATCTGTTGGTCCATTTATTTATAGACATGATTGATTATATAGGTGGTGAAGCAGGGGTGCAAGGCCACAGGCTGGGCCCTCACCTGTTCTCTCATCCAGACCATTCAGCTCTGGCCCAAACCTCAGATATTCCATGCAGCCCTACAGTTTACCACACTCAACTTCCTTGGAAGGCCAGGGACTATCATCATCATCATCATCATCATCATTATCATTATTGTTGTTATTTTTATTATATTTGGACAAGCTTCTTGGAATTTTGCTCCCAAAGCAACTCATCCGAATATTCCTTCCAGCTCATGTGCAGTTGAGTTGTAAATACGGTATTCTCCACTTATTGTCAGTGACATTTTAGTGACAGTCTTAGACTGATGTCCCATACAGGTGTTGCATTGACCTGCCTCTTAATCTGGCTATGTTCTAGTCTGACTTTCAGGGCAGAATCACAAGAAATGAGTCAGTAAAAGCTTAAGAAGGATCAGACATAGCTCCATCTAAAAATCAATAGAGCTCAGGAGATACCACTGTTAAAAACTTTTAAGACTCTTTCTGTCTAGATAAGCTTACCACGATTTCTCCCCAACCCCCTGTCTGGTTCCCATAGCAGTTATTTTCAAACTTTAACGGGCCTAAGAGTCACCTCGGGAATTGGCTAAAAAAATCAGGTCACTAGAAATTCTGCTTTGTTGGCTTTGGAGTGAGGTTCAGAAATACCATTTCTAATAAGAAACCCACCCTAGTAAATTTTGATTCAGGTGGGTCATTGACTTCACACTAAGAAACAACAGGTACAAATTACACAAAGTAAACCTTACTTCACCTGAAAAGCTGGGTGTATTTATTTAAGATGAGGAGGGGACTTTTATTTATTTATTTATTTATTTTGGTACGCAGAGTTCTCACTGTCATGGTCTCTCCCGTTGCGGAGCATAGGCTCCGGACGCTCAGGCTCAGCGGCCATGGCTCACGGGCCCAGCCGCTCCGCGGCATGTGGGATCTTCCCGGACCGAGGCACGAACCTGTGTCCCCTCCATCGGCAGGCAGACTCTCAACCACTGTGCCACCAGGGAAGCCCAAGGAGGGAACTTTTAAAAAGGGGTATTATGCAGCTTCATCCTGTTCTGTACTTCAGTGCAGAGAGAAGAACCCCAAAGAAAGGAGTGTATGGCAGTTACCAATAAAGAAAAAATAAATATAGGCAAATCAATCAATCACTGACAGTTACAGATTATAAAATAAGGAGTGATCTGGGGACGATTTGGTATGCTTTAAAATAATCCTTGGGGAAATGCTCCTGTAAGAGGTACCTGAGAACAATGAGGAGAGAAGGCTTATGTCAGGGAGAAGAGGACTCATAGGTCCCTCAATTCAGCTGAGGGAATAAATGAGCCCCCAAATGGATCACCTCCATAGGAGAAACATCACAGAAAATGAAAATGGGAAAGGATCAGGCTAAAATTTGTTATGTCAAGCAGGTTTTATCTCTATTTCCAAGTCTGATCAATTGGTAGTGGCTCCCTGGAGCACTTTGTCAAGAGAGATTGTGAAGCCGTTTCTAAGCTTAGAGGGAATGTGCGTGATTGATTAGTTATGTCTGCCATGGGCGAAGGAGGAGGAGGAGGAGGAGGGAGAGAATCAGATGCATCCTTGCAATTTCTGCTTAGTCAGTGATTGTGAAGTTATACAAGTTCCACTGCAGAAAAAAGACTTGGTCATTCCCACTAAGTATCATCTCTTTCCTGCTATTTCCAATCAGGAAAGGGTTTTCCATGTGAACAATAATTTAAACTCATTGAGATATTATGTTTACACTGCTAAAGATGGTTGCTATGCCAGAACATCTCAAATACTTCCCTGGTGGAAATCCAGACCTGCTGTCCTTGTGCATTCTGCATCACAGACTTTCTTAGCTGGGTCTTCCATACTCCTTGCTTTGCCCAATTTTACAAGAGAGAAGGAAGGGCAGTAAGCAGCTGTGCCTCTTTCCTGTTCCACTCAAGGCCTCAACTGCCAGGCATTTCCATTCCTGCTGCAGCAATCTCAAGTTTTCAAATACAAAACAATGAGCTGTACTTCATAAAACGTCTGGTGGGCCTGCCTTCAAAGAACAAACTCTATATAAGTACCAAATTAAAAAACAAAAGAAGATTGGTGTGCTTATATGTAATTGAGAGGCTCATTGCCAATCAGCCATGTCTGTTCATTCAAGTGAGTGCCTGTCAACACTTTGTTGGCCTCATTTGACTTACTGCATGTATGTGAATGAAATAAACTGCACTACAGAATACTTTTAAAGAAATTCAGATTTTTCTCCAGTTTAGATTTCCCATTCTTTACTTTAGTAAATTTTTTTTTGGTAGCTTCCTTGTCTACCTCACCACCACCCCCCCTTACTTCTTTCTTTCTAACAGCTCCCAGTTTTGGTTGGGGATGCATGTTGGTCTAGGGAAGCTGATTTTACTCCAGTTATAGAGAGAAAGCATATGACTGACCAATCAGAGCATTTGTTCTGCCTGACCACAGTGATTGGCTCAATGTTGGGCATGTGACTGTAGCCATCCAATTAGAGTCATACCTAGGACTTTTGCTGGGAATAAAGACGGCATCTCTTTTATTGGTGGGAACTATGTAGCTCTTGAAAGTGATCCTAGAGTGAAGAAGAGAGCCAGCCTTAGGAGAAGACAACTCTGAAGAGAACATTGTGAAAAACAAAAAAAGCCCTTGGTGACGTTATTCAGCTGCTCTACCTGTGGATTTTTCAGGCAAATGAATCAGTATATCTTCTCTATTGTTAAAGCCAGTATTAATTAGCGTTTTTCTTCTCTGGTCCTCGTAATGCTAACTGATACACCCAGTCAATCTGAATCAGGAGAATCCATTTCATTGGCACTCTCTTTGTTTTTTATGACTCAACTTTTCCTTTTCTAATTTTTTTTTGTGACCGAGATTTGGGAAGCTGGGTAATAAACAGCTGATAATGATTGGGATGAAAATCTCAGTCATGTTCCAAGGGATGCTTTGGAAAAGAATATGCATCTTCTGAATAAATACCATTTACATGATGCTAACAGGAAGGGAACGAGAAATAGGCTGGTTTTGTTGTAGAGGAAAATGCCTGTGTACTATGGGGAGGAATTAATTATGCAAAATAGTGAAACATGTGCAGACAAATGCTAATTTGTCAACCTGTAAACTCAGCTTCCTAAATCTTAGTTTGCAATAAATTGAGTCATTTTCAAATATATTAGGCAAATGAGCTGAAACCCTAGTATAATATATGTATTTAATCCTGATGCCCATGCACGTACTACTTTCCATGGGATACGAACCATCTGACCTCCGGGGCCAGATTTTATTACATCTTCTGTAAATACATCAGTGAATATTTCAGTTTCTTGTTTCTGCCACAGTAACAGCATAGCTGCTCAGAGACTAAAACGGGATAATGAAACTGAATCACAGATTTACACATGTGAGGGGGATGCAGAGAAGAGTCTATCCAGCTAGCTTTCCAGGCAGCCCTGGAAGTGGGCACAGTGACCTTTGATCTAATACGCCTTTAGGAATTTCCCTTGCAGATCAGAGCAGAAAATATAGCAAGCTCCCTGAAGACAGTTTAAGAAGGAGTAACTAGAGACAAACTACTCCTGGGCAAATAGCTTCAGAGTCTTGTACAAAAGTGAAAGATGCAGGAGAGGAATGGATAGAGACTATGACAGGAAGCTGTTGGTTTGAAATTGCCTTTGTTCATCTCAGTATGCAGTTAGCCATGTCTGGATGTCATGGCCTAGACCCAGACGCTGGGTGAGGGTTGGGACTCTAACACTTCTTGCTTCCAGCCTCAGGAGAGCTACAGAGCCCCCCGTGGAATTGGGTTAGCCCTGCAGGAAGGACAAAGCAGCCCTGGAAGTTTGAGTGTTCCTCTTGGAGCCTTCCCTGGCTGTTTAGACACTCCAGTGGTAAAGGAGAAATTAACAGATGTCTCAGAAATACCATTGGAGGACATCACGGAGAGGACGTGATCGCTGGTGAACCTGCAAGCTGGACCCTGGCAGTCAGAGGCTCCTCGCCCCTCCTGTCCCTGGAATGTACGTTCTGACCCCCGTTCCCACAGCGGGAGCCATATTCAAGGACTCAGCCTTGAGAGAGTCATGTGTTGCCAAGACCATCTGGACGGCGTACATGACTGAACCCAGTTAAGGCCTCTACATAAACGTTTAAGATTCTGGTGGGCAGGTGCAGAGGTCTGCTCGTCCCAGACAAGCCTTGTATGTAAGTTTCCTTGCTTATTCAACCTGCCATTAACCAGTGTGGCGCAGTCTGCCTCTTTCTTGGGTCTCTCCTTGTCCTCTGTGTACAGGGGTAGTTTGGGATTTCAACAGGGAGAACTCCTGAGTTTGCGAAGCAACAAATGTACTTGATGAAGTCATCTCGGGTAGGAGTAATTTCAGTGTTAAAAATGAAACAGGAGGAAAAAAATACAGCAAGGGCTCTTAACTCCTCTCTGTTCCCTTGCCAACATGGTTCTGGGAACAGGTCTGGTGAGAGAAGTCACTGGACACTAGGTGTCCTAATTGCATTACTTTAGGTGAAAAGACCTTTTTCCTCTTTCAGATGCAGCTCCGCCTGATGCCACAGTCACCAACTCACTCCCTACCACCCCCACACACACACCCTGCCACCAACAAAGGCTCCCATCTTCCCCTTCCTGTGCAGACAGTACGGGTGCAGTGCCCATCACCTAGGAAAGCCATGCAGGGGCAGGAAGAAACTTGCAGGGAGTGTGAAGGCCCCTTGGACCTCGAAAAACTCTGGTCATCATTTATATTTAGAAAAGGATATTTTTCAGAGCTTCTCTTTTCCAAAAATATATTTTATTTTTGAATAAGCAATTAATGCACATGGTTTAACCTCCAAGTTTTGAAATGATGCACAAAGAAAAAAAAAGTCTCCCTTCCACCCCTGATCCTCATCAAAAACCTTCCCTTTCCAGAGGCAACCCAATGTTATTGGTCTTTTCTGTAGTCTTCCTGTAGAATTTTAAGCATTTACCATCAGTGACAAGCATAGATGTAGTCCCATTGTTATAGAAATGGCAACATATTGTACATACTCTTCTGCATTGCTTTTTTCACTTCCTGAAGATAATTTCATATCAGTATATAAAGCACTTCCTTATACTTTTCATGGCTGTATACTATTCCACTCTGAATGTACTATAATTCCTTTAACAACTTGCCCACAAATTGGCATGTAGGTTGCTTCCGTTGTTTTGCTGTTCAAACAAAAACGCTGTATCAGTGGAATAATGCAGTATGTAACCTTTTGAGATGGGCTTTTTATATGCAGTGTAATTCCCTTGAGATTCATCCAGCTTGTTGCCTATCAATAATTAGCTCCTTTTTATTGGTGACCAGTAGTTCATGATATGGATGTGTACCATCACTTAAATATTTATCATTGAAGGACATTTGGTTTTTTAAATTTTGGGGCTATTACGAGTAAGTTACTATGAACGTTCATGTACAGGTGTTTATGTGAACATAGGTTCTCATTTCTCTGGGATAAATGCCTAAGAGTGCATTTCTGGGTCATTTGTAATCGTATGTTTACTTTTTAAAGAAACCGCCAACCTTTTCCAGAGTGGCTGTACCATTTTACATTCCAACCAGCAGTGGATGAGTGACCCAGTTTCTCTGCATCTTCATCAGCATTTGGTGTGGTTACTATTCTTAATTTTAACTATTCTGATATGAATATAGTGGTATCTCACGGTGGTTTTAATTTGTGTTTCCCTAATGGCTAATGACGCTGAACACCTTTTAATGTGTTCATTTGCCTTCTGTAGATCCTCTTCAGTGAAACGCCTGTTCATGTATTTTGCCCATTTTCAAATTGGATTTTTTGCTTTTTGCTGTTGAGTTCTGAGTTTCTCTGTATATTCTAGATACCACTCCTTTGTCAGATATGTGCTTTGCACATATTTTCTTCCAGTCTTTAGCTTGTCATTTTATTTTCTTACGAGTGGCTTTCACAGAGCAGAAGTTAATTTTTATGAGAGCCAACTGATCAGTTGTTTTTTTTTTAATTTAGAAAAAAAATCAAGAAATGTGACACGTATACTACCCCAATGTGATGGTTGAAAAGTGCACATTCTTAACACATTCTATAGCAAAGTGTCAATAGAAATTGAGAGCTGTAAGTGCCGTGATAGTGGACTGGAAACAGGCCTGAGACGGCTCACCAGGGCCATATAGTTCTTCCCATGTTACAGATTAAGGACCCTGTACCTTGCCTTCACTTTTAGTTCAAAGACCTCTTCATGACCCCACGGTGAACAAATTTCTGTGTGTATTTAGGCAGCATGATATAGTCGGTCACATAATTATTCTGGTTGTTTTTACCATTTAGAAGACATGTGAAACCTTACCAATTCCCCAAGCCAATGGCATCTTTCCTTCCTTTGAACTCACTTCCAACCTGCTTTTTAAGAAAATAGCACCTAACGTTTTCCCATTAAAATTATTTATGATGTGATGTGATAAGTAAGTATGGACTCCAAAGGCACCCCAGCTGACCTATCCCAGCCTCAGCAACTGTGGATACAGGAAGGTTTCAAGATACACAAATTGAGCACATGGAATTTTTAAAAGATGAAAGGCCTTACAGAGATATTAACATATAATGGCATTTGATTATATGTCGAGAGAAAGGCCTTTCTTGAAGAGAGAATGTTATATGGACTCAGGATGGTCTTGGATCATTCAAGGTCACTAGAGCCCCCAGCCTGAGGTCTGAGCCTGTCTCTTGTTTTACAGGAAAAGTGGGTACCTGCAATCCAAGCTGGCAGTGCTCGTTTTGTTTCTAGACTGGCCTCTGTTGGTTCTTGCTTTGGCAAAAAGCTGAGCCTTTGGTGCACCTTCTTCTCCATGCCCAGGGTCTGGGAAGGCTCTGGAGGAAGCCACCTCTAAGAGTGGAGCTCTCTCCCGCCATGCTGTGTAATTATCAACTTAGCTCAGGCAGAAGCATCCTGCCTACTTGGCAAATCCTGAAAGGATGGCTGGGAGGGTCCAGTGCCCCTGGTGAGCCACCTCAAGGCTGTTTCCAATCCACTATCACGGCAGCTCTGCGGGAGCCTTGCTAAGAAGCAGAGATGTGCGCTCTGTCCTGGTCCTGCAATGCCACCAGGAGATGTGCGCTCTGTCCTGGTCCTGCAATGCCACCGGGAGACTTTGAGTGCCCAGGCTGCTGGCAGAGCTGTCCTACAGAGTGGGGTCGCCCAGACCAAGAACCCTCCGTCTGGGGAGAGGCCACCAAAGACTGAGCTGTCCAAAATGCCTGTCCCAGGGAAGGCGTTAGGAGCGGTTGCTGGGGAAACACCTGGGGAAAGAGCCAGAGGTCTCTGCACCTCTTATTCCAGGAAGAGGACATCTCTGAGGACAGAACTGGATGGGCCCAGCCCACCCCGCAAAGCTGCCATGATTTGTGGCCCAGGAAGCACAACAGAAGGTCAGCAATCACCCCTCCCCACTTTTGTGATAAAGGGGAGGATCCAGGACTTGGATGCTCTCCCATTTGCCCCAAGGAACCCACAGCACGTTCCTGGCATGATCCCGTCTCCGGAAGCCCTGCAGGTGTTTGATGCTGATGCCTGTGGCTGAAACTCGGGGTCTTTTCTTTCCTGGCCGGGCTGGGACCCAGGCCCATCACCACTGCCTTGGCCTCCTCTCCACTCCTGCTGACGCTGCATTCCTCCCTGTGTCTTTGCTGCATCCGCCACCTGGCCTGGCTCCTGGCCGAGCCCGTCCAGCTTCACCGTCTGCCATGCGGGCACCTCACCCTCCTCCCAGCAGGCCTTGTGTCTCCGGAGACAGTGTCCAAACCCCAGGGGGTCAAGGGCACTTCAGGGAAGCAACCAGCCCTGCTGGCAGCCCAACCAGTGACTCCACCTTCCTAGCTGGGCAGCGATGCCTTGTGTTGCCTTAATTCTGTGTATTATAATTATAGAGAGATGGTCTAGAAGGGGAAATCAAGCTGCTTGTTTAAGAGTCTCTGTCCCCATCCTGTTTCCTCTTTTCTCTCTGCTTCAAGTCCACATAGTCATTCATGTCAGAAAGAGGGAGTTTTTCTTTAACTTCTTTCCTACCTGCCCAGACTTCCTTTACTTAAAGCTCTCGGAGCTGGCTGGCTGTGTTAAGTGAGAACTAGGGAATTTAGAACGTCAGTCCTTTCCCAGAAGTGCCCCTCTCTCAACCCTGCTGTATACTTCGCTCAGCTCTCTATTTTGAAGCTCAGAAGCTTTCTCTTTGCCTCCCTCCCCAAACAGTCCCTATGCCTTTCCTCCTCCCCATGGGACCAGCCCCCTCTCTTCCCCAGGTGGGTTAATGCCTTGAACCTATCAGGGAACAGGTCATGGACGCAGACGGACAAAAGGGAAAAGCACATTAATATTTAAAAATCTTGTCACTATTACATGAGAAAAAGAGACTCTCTTCCACCAGCACGTGCACACACACACACACACACACACACACACACAAGCCTCCCTGTTCTCTGTCTTGCTGAACCCTCTGGGGCCTTTAGAGATCAGGATGAAAAAACCTCGAATAGGGTTGCCAAGGAAAACCTCAGGTCCTTTAATTGGGACAAGGAGGGGGGTGTCTATGCTCCTGGGGATGTTGTGTTTCTCAATCTAGGTTCTACTAATAAAAAGTATAGACTGGTGTCCATGGCAGGAAGTCTTGGTCGAGGCAGACCGCTCCCCTGGGACCATGCAGACTCATGCCCGTAACCACACTCTGCTCAAAGACTATGGCTTTGCCTGTAGGGCCCTGCTTCTCCCATCCCTCCTGGACCTGAGGACCATGGTCATCCTTCTCCACATCTCCCTCACCCGGGATCCTTCCTCCAGTTTTGCATTCCCCACCACCTCCTGCTTCTCTTGGTGATGGCTGTCCCTTGTTCATTTCCCTGGTCCAGCCTGGATCCATCAGTGAGGACATCTGCGTGCTTTCCCCAGGCCCAGCCTTTCTCTTGCGTTCTGATTATTCCATTTTGACGAGAGCCATCTTGGCCCGTCCACATTCCAAGCATTGCCTGGAATTTTATCACCAGACCAGGCTAAGTGACAGGTGGAAAAGAACGGGAGGAGACGGGGAGCCACGCGGCAGTCAGTGGTTGTCAGCCGTACCATTTTGAATAAGACTGTCCTGAATGTCAGTATCTTTTTAAAAACGTACCTGTTCTCTGGGAAATAGGCAGCAAACCCCAAACAGCGTTTGCCCTCGTATTTGGGAAGGAGGACGTATAGTTGCGTCTGGGGAGGAGGTGGTGTGCTTGTTACAGACCTTTGGCCTCATCTGTAATGTTTTAGTTTTTCTTAAAGAAGAATGTATTCACACATTATTTGGGAAATTTAAAGATAACAAATAATAAATTTGGTAATTAAAAAACATTTTTTATTGAAGTATAATATAATTGATTTACCATATCATGTTAGTTTCAGGTGTATAGCACAGTGATTCATTTATATATATATATATCTTTTCAGATTCTTTTCCCTTATAGGTTATTACAAAATATTCAGTAGAATTCCCTGTGCTATACAGTAGGTCCCTTGTTGGTTATCTATTGTATATATAGTGGTGTTTATGTGTTAATCCCAACATCCTAATTTATCCCTCCCCCACCCCCTTTCCCCTTTGGTAACCATAAATTTGTTTTCCATTTGTCTCAGTTTTTTAGATTCCACATATAAGTGACATCATATGATATTTGTCTTTCTCTGCCTGACTTACTTCACTTAGTATGGCAATCTCTAGGTCCATCCATGTTGCTGCAAATGGCATTATTTCATTCTTTTTATGGCTGAGTCATGTTGCATTGTAGATATGTACCACATCTTCTTTATCCATTCATCTGTTGATGGACATTTAAGTTGCTTCCATGTCTTGGCTATTGTGAATAGTGCTGCAATGAATATTGGGGTGCATGTGTCTTTTCAAATTACGGTTTTCTCCAGATATATGCCCAGGAGAAATTTAAAGATAAAAAACAAAAAGCTTAGTAATTTTTTGGAAAATTAAAAAAAAATGGATAACAGGCACAGAATCTATGTATATAACATAATATGTGGATGTTGGTGTATTACTAGAGATAGTGCACTGTCTGATGTGATCTGTTCACAGGCTAATCTTGTCTGCACTGGACCGGGACCATATCCTGAATCCCTTTGCATCTCTAGCATGAACCACGGACACTGGGCTGCACTGGCCCTCAAGAACAGTTTGTTGAGCCACAGGTAAAGGAAATCATCAGCTTTCTTAGGGGTGGTGATCTGAAGAGTGGGAGCAAGGAAGGGACGACTGGGCTGAAGTGAAGACAGAGGACCCGGCTCTCGCTGTGATCCCTGTGTTTCCTGGACATGAATGGCAAGGTGTTTGGGTGCTAATTTCTTGCCCCCTGTGCTCCCCGTAAGCTGGCCCCCCGTGTGACTGCAGGGAACACCTTGGCAAAGAGCCTTCTTCAAAGTGTCTCAGCATGATGGGGAGCGGGCATCGCTGCCAGTCACGGAGGACATGTGTTTCCGGAACCACTGAGTTCCAACCAGTAGCCTCGCCGAGTTCTGGCAATCTGCGTGTGAACTGTGCCCTACTGCAAAGTGTACCCAGCTTGGGGGCGGGGGGCGGTCACCCCCTCCTTTGAAACTGCTGTTCCTCTCCATTTGCTGCTGCAGATGCCAACACAATTCTTGTTGCATTAACTTGGCTGGGAGAGTGAGGAAATGGCAGCAGCATTAATTAAAAATAATGTGCCACCCAGGAGATAGCTTGAGCTCACTCCCTCTCTTAGTATTCCTCTCGATTCCTTTCCTTCCAGCTTGTGGCTGACGCGCTATAGGTGCCAGGGAGGGGAACCCGCGATGTTCAGTAGAAAGATGACAGAAGAGTGAGAGATTAGAGAGAGGGGCTCCAAATGTGATGAAAATGTTCAATCTTAGAGGTATCTGTAAGGCAGATTTTTGAAGGCACTAAAAAGAATAGTAAAAAAATCAGGGGGAAAGAATTGGATTCCTGAAGTTAGGGGGACAAGGGAAGGATTGGCAGAAAGTGGTATAAGTGGATACTTTTAAAAAACAATAAAGAGAAGAAATACCATTCTACGAGAAAAAGGACCAGGTCTCTTTGTAGAAGTGACTGAGTCAATGGTTGGGGCAGGAAATGTATAACTTTGTAAGAAGTTCTTATAGTGCTGAAAAGTAAAGCAGTTTGTTCAAAAACAAACAACCTAAAACCCCAGTGGCGGTGTGTGCAGAAGAATTCCGAATAATTGAGGTTTTGTGCACCCGCTTCATGGAGGTGGAGAGTAAATTTCCACTCCTTACATGTGACCTGTGCTTGGTGACTTCCTTCCAAAGAGTACGGTATGCATAACTTTATAGTGGAGAAATCTGACAAAACACTGCCTCCGCAGCGGTTATCGAGGTCAACGTCATTATGGTTAAATCACATTAATCGCTTGTATCCTTGATATGATGAGAATGATACTTCACCTCGGTGACCTCCCTGCCTCAAACCCATAACTCCAGTCTACCCGTGAGAAATACCATCAGAGAAACCCAAGTGGAAGGACATCCTACAGAATACCTGACCCATACTCCCCCAATCTGTCAAAGTCATCGAGAACAAGAAATGTCTGAGAAAGTGTCACAGACCAGAGGGGCCTAAGGAGACCTGATGGCTAAATGTAATGTGATATCCTAGACGGGGTCCTGGAACAGAAAAGAGGACATTAGGGAAAAAACTAAAGATATCTCAATAGAGGTTGGACCTCTGTTAACAATAAAGTATCAGTATCGCTGCTTGGAACCACCAGCGTCCACTACAGTGTGAAAGGGAGTCCAGACTGAAAAGAAAAACCCTTACAATTGCCATCCCAGCCCAGAAGCTTCACAATCACCTTCACAGCCATGCTTACGTTGTAAAAAATTATGGCTGTTGCAAGCTGTGGTTTTTCAATCTAATGCTGTTCTAAATGCCTGTACTTTCAGGTAGTCTCCTTTGGAAGTGAAAGCAATATTTTCAGCATTCCAATGTGTTTGTTCTAGGCTTGTTGACAGAGTAGGATGACTGAGCCGTAGAAGGAAAGAAGCAAATTTGGGGAAGGATCCATGGAGTTGACATATGCATTATTCAAAATTAAACAATCCTCGTAAACCCATGTGTCCCCCCTGCTGCCCCCTACAAAGTGTGTTATTTCTTTTCCTGAATAACATTTTCCTCTTAATGCTGAATTAATAAAGTTATTTTCATTTCATTATGTCTGGCTTTCAGGGTACTTTCTAATAAATTCAGTCTTTATCAGTTAGGAGCCGCCTTCTGTTTCACATGTTGTCTCCTGCATGGCCTTTTGTTTCCTAATCAATATCACAACTTCTAAATGAAGCGAGGAAAGGATTTTGTTGTCTCAAACCCCATTCGGTGTGTGAGCAAATCAGAAGCGAGCTGGGGCTGCCACCTCTTCCTTTGTTGTGTTCACCAATTAAAAGGTGTTACTCTCTTGGTAATAAAGTGTCACCTTGTCCCTCCAGGTCCTCACTGTGGCCTCCTTTGATCTCACTCCTTGTTTAATTTGCCAGCTGGCATCACTGTGGTCTCAGATTCCAAAATTGTCCAGGGCCCCCACTTAGGTCAAAGCCCTTCTCTGTTGGAGGGAAAACGTTGAAACCCTTCCATCCTTTACTCCTAGCTGGCTGTCGCTGGAGCTGATCACACAGTCAACTGCCACACAGAGCTAATTTCAGAAACTTCTTAAAAGAGTTGTTCTTCAAGGGCAGGTGTCCGCACAGGGGCTGTGTCCTCAGGCATGTTTATACACCAAAAGGGAGAGTAGGGTCCAGAAACAAATAGTGTAGCAAGAATATATAATCACATTAGTTCAAATACCCAGATAATTGATTGAATAAACTGGATAACTGCCACGATGCTTCTCTTCCCCATGCAACCACGCACAAAGCTAGTGAGGAATTCGGGAAGACTGAAATATCATTAGAGGACAGGGGTGTGCTTTGAAAACAGCACGTTTCTCGCTGCCAGAACTGGTTGGGTTTGACTTTTGATCCAGCCCTTATGTTTTTGCATAACTGGGAGATTTGGCAGCGTGAGAAAAATGAACGCTTTTATTGAACTTCTGCGTTTCCGATACTTTACCATCCGTGGTCTCATTTAATCCTGTGTTGTATGAAAGGCCAGAATTACCTTCTCTATTTTACAGCAAAAGAAACTCTGCCCCAGGAGGTCACATACTAGTCACCGAACTAGTAAAAAGTAACCCAAGGACTGGAATTTAGGTCTTCTGAACTCAGTTCTTAGAGTTTTCGTCCTTTCGTAATGTTTTCATTTTTTCTTCTGGGGTCTGAATTCATTTGATCGTCTGATGAAATGTCTCCTAAAAATAGCATGCATGCACGCAGGCACACACAATTTTGCTCTAATTTCAAGAGGTTCCCCATCACCCCCAGGTTGAGAACCACTGTCCTACACTGTGCCATCTCTATAAAGGTGATAGAGTAAAAAACCAGGAAATTCAGAGATAGGACAATAAGCAATTTGAAGATGAGAATCAAGACCAAATTCCCAAGTTCTTTGCCAAATATTCTTTCTTCTCCTGGAATATATTATCTCTCAGAGGGACTGGCGTATCCTGAAATTAAATGTGTTAAAAATTACCTTGGGGGGTTATAGGCAGAAATGGGAACGTATTGATGGAAAATAAAAACCTGAGAAGATACTGAACTGAAAGAATGAGAAGCAGGGTAAAATGAAAAGGAATAAACAGAATGGCCAATTAGATAGTTTCAATCATGAACATTGTGCAACCAGCATGTTGTGCATATTTATGAAATCCGTTGCTGGGAGAGGGGCTGTGGTGGAAGTGATGCAGGAAATTGAGTGTGGTTACCTAAACGGGCTCATGGAGGCCAAGTGGGCACAGCCTGTGGTCACCCTTGGCCTGGTGGGATCCATCCCACGCATCACTTTCACCTCTAGCTATTTCCCCCTGCAAGCCCCGGCGAGCCCGTTCTTCGGAGTCGATAGTTGCTCTTGCTGAAAGCTTGGAAGCCACTTGTTGGCTAGGGCACCCGTCACTGTGATTAGACCCGGTGGCAATGTCTTGCCCTTCCTGTCGGTTCTCATGCACGTCCTTCTTCCTAACTACTAGATGGACCCCGACTCATCATGCTTCCTGCTCTGAGGTCTCCCAGGTCTGCTGGGTTTAATTCACTGCCCTGCTGTGACCTCCCTCTCTGGTGTAACCTCTCTGGACCGACTGGCCGGTTCTAAATGAACCCTCTGCTTCACTCCTCCCGCGTGATTCCACTGAGCTTGTGGACGTTCTGAAAGGCCTGAACACAACTCCAATGTTGTCTGTCTCAGGATAACCCTGGCCCCGGTTTCTCTCTTTTGATCTGTAGTGTCTACAACCCAGGAGCTATCTCTGTCACCACACCAGTGCCACCATGACCTTGTCCTTCAGCACCTGGTGACTCCTCGGATAGAAAGATTTGGAAGGAGTTCATCTCCACTCCCCAAGCTTGGGCTTCTAGGAGATAGAGTTGGGGCTGGGAGCTGGGATATGAGGGTAAAATCGAACAGGCACCATCAGGGGCTGAGCCAGGACTTGAAAAATAAGTTGGAAAATCAGACCCTCAAGCCAAGGTCAAGAAATAGTTCTCAGGCTCTCTGGCCAACTATCTCCAGAAGTTCCTTCGCCGAGCATCTTCAGGCCAGCCCTCCCTCCTTTAATTGCTTCCTGGCTCCTGCAGGACCTATCTGCACACTGGTTATGTCTGAAGATGGGGTTATTCAATGTCTTGATCAAGACTGAGCATGTCAGAATGGACCTCTGTCCACAGAAGTCATTCCAGGATCAAACTAGTAATTTTGAAAATTGTTGGGAGTTAACAACAACAAAATTGGTCCTTTCAGCCCAGTTACCTCAGTTATTTTAATGATGGCATCCGTCTCTTCAGTGATTCACCCTTAGCTTGGCACTCACCCAACAGATGGTCCATCCAGATAGTGTCTACATTCTGAAACAGAATCAAGAATTGCTGTTTATTCATTTGTCTATATTAATGAGCAATTTGTGCCCAGTCAATTGGATTAGATCAGTGGGTTAGATCCAATTAGTGAATTCAATTTTTTTTTCCCTTTAAAGGAAAAAGCTACCCCAACCATTTTTAGCGGGTTGTTTTAAATCACATGTACCTATTCTACTGAAGGCACTACTGCCTATGGCAGGTTTAACTTCCTGGAAGTCGGAAACAGAATTCAAGGTAACCCATGTGACACAATAGACACAAAAGGCATGATCTAAAGGTAGGACGCAGAAGTATGAAAAACAGTTTGTACTGACACAGAACACAGGTTGATACGAACCCTATGCCATCTATGTCTAATGCGCTCGTAACAGGCTTCCTAGTTTTATAGGGAAATATATTTTTGTATGTTAATCCCTGGTGGTTTGGAATAAAATATCAATAAATTACAACCGAAGAGAAAATGGAATAGCAATGCACAGAATCTGCACATGAATATCTGAGAGAGGCTGTATGATGATTATCTTTGGCATTCGTTTGGCAAACACTTCATTATCACTTTCCTCGGGAAGTGCTAACCCCGGTGTGCATTTCTTCTAGCTGTAAATCAGTGACGTCTTTCAGTAAAAAGCACATAATGACCAATGACGTTGGTGTCCCTCACCCTCTCACCCCCTTCCTTTCATAAATGTTTCTGTTTGGGGCAATAACGCTGTATAATTGGAACAGAATTCTAAAACCACACCTACATAAAGTAACAGAACTATGCTTGAACCACTATGACTGTCGCCTCTCACTGAGCTATTAGGCAAATAGGATTTATTTCTCGTACTAATTCCAGCTATAGTTAATCTCTGCTGGCTATTTGGAGCTTTGTGTGTGGAAGGGCTTTCTGAGGCTATGCCTGGTCTCAGCAGGAAAGGGTTTGTTAATTGATTAGTGATGTCTGCTCTGGGCACAGGAGGAGGGCATCATAGCAGAGAACACTGTTACAGCCTGTCCTACCATAAGGAGTGACTGGATGCAATGCTATGTAGATAAATCACATTCCATAGATCCAGCTAAACGTCTCCTTTGAAAATGATTCGGTACAAGTTTACCCAGGAAACACACAACTAAAATGAGCTACTCTGTGACTCAGTACATGCTTGGGGATACAGAAGAGCTTTACCTACATTAAAAGGGGGGAAAGCCCCAAACTCTCAATCATTTAGTGTTGTAATGTGACCTTATTCTTAAGACAGTCACAGTAGCTAGACCAATTCTAACAGTAGGGTTCTACGTCTTGGGCTTAAAAGTATAAAAGTGCATGCATCTTCACCTGTCTTTGCTAATAATGTCACAACAAACGTGGAGAAAAACATATTTGATAGCCCTAGATGATCACAGTAGGAAAGCAGCCCCTTAGGGAGAGCTTCTCAAGAAGCTGTTAAGATGTTGAGCTCACATGTGGCCCACACATTAGACTCTTCAATTGTGTTTCCAGCATGTCTCCAAGGTGCTTTGAATCTGCTAAGGCATCCTCCTGGTAGTGTAGCTCACGACCTAACTACAAGAGTCTGTGTCCTAGGGAACTGCTGGACACTCAGCTCGGGGGAAAAACATTTCTGAAGTCTTCTCAAACCTTTTTATTTTTGCCTCTCAATCTCTGGTGTCCTAGCTCCAGCTGCCATGACAAGATACCGAAAACTGGGCGGCTGAAACAATAGGAATTTATTTCTCCCCTTTCGGGAGAGTGGAGATCCAAATCAAGGTGCCAGCAGAGTTGGTGCCTGGTGAGGGCTCTCTCCTTGAGTTGCAGACAGCTGCCTTCCTGCTGTGTCCTCACACGGCATGGGGATGGTGTTAGAGCTTCAACATATGAATTCTGGGGGGACACATTTAGCCGATCAGATCTGGTATGTGGTAGAGGGAAGGCACTTCTATGAGGCCCTGTGTAGGATTCCAGATTTCAAGTCAGAAAGCATAATTTATTTGTTTGTGTTTTGGACCAGCGCATAGTGGGTGCTCGTTAAATATTTATTGAAGGGCTAATTGGTAGAATAAATGATAAAGAATGAATAAGTGAATGCAGAAGTGAGTTAACCTTGGGCCAGGCTGGGCACAGGGATAATTTGAGGTCATTTTTGCCCTCACTTGTCTGGCTAACCAGAGGTCTGCTTAGAAGAAAGTGTCTAGAGGATATGAATTCTTGCAAATTCTGAAATGCCACAATTCTAGAGTTCTAATTATACGGGATGCAAACTTCCTTAACTCCATCTCTAGGTGGGGAATGCCAGGGGAAGGCAGTCCCTTTCCTGTGCTGCCTATTTGGAATCTCTTTTCTTTCTCTCGAGCAATTGCCTTCAGTCTTGAAAAGGGTATAAAAAAAGAGTTACTCATTTCCAGTGTGACCTAAACTGCAATTCTCTAATAAAAGATGGCAAACATGACCTCTCTTCCTTTCTTCTTCATCTGCACACGTTTTCATCATGTTTTGTACAGAGCACATCACCCTTCCATGCAGTAGGTGTATGGGTTGAATTGTGCCTCCCTTCTCCCACCCCCCAAATTCATATGCTAAAGTCCTCACCTCCAGGGCCTCAGAATGTGACCTTATTTGGAGACAGAGGTAATAAAATTAAAATGAAGTGATCAGAGTGGGCCCTAATCCAATATGACTCATGTCCTTATAAAAAGAGGGGAACATGGAGACCAACATGCATACAAGTAGAACATCATGTGTACATAATGACAGCCATCTACAAGCCAAGGAGAGACACTTAGAAAAGATCCTGTACTCAGAAGGAATCAACCCTGCCAACACCTTGATTTCAGACTTCCAGCTTTCAGAATTGTGAGAGAATCATTTTCTATCTGCAAGCCACCTGGTTTGTGGTACTTTGTGATGGCAGCCCTAGCAAATTCATACAGCAGCACATGAAAAATAGCTTTGGACATCTAGTGGCTGGAAGTTGCACCTCATACATATCTATCTGTTCAGCGTCCGTGCTGTGATCTGTGGATGGACTTAGCTGTCTGTTGTGTTGTCGTAAACCATCACAATACTTAATGGTTTCAAACACCTACAACACCATCAGTCTGTCACTTCTCATGATTCGGTGGGTTGTCCGGGGCTGAGGTGGATGATTCCTCTTCTGGCCTCACTTGGGTCCCATCCTTCGCTGCGTTCCGCTGGGAGCTCAACTGGGAATCAAATGCCAAAGGTGGCATCTTGTCTCCCAGGGTCTTTCTCCATGTCGTGGTGGTCTCACTCCTCCTCACAGAGTATAACAGGCAGCCCACGCCTCTTACATGTCAGCTCGATCTCAAGAATGCAAAGGAAGACGGCACCAGGCCTCTTAACGGCTAGACTCAGACTGGCTGGGCATCACTTCTGCCACGTGCCATCAGGCAAAGCAAGTCAAAAGGCTGGCCTAGCCTCAAAGAGAAGACAGACAGACACCACCCCTTGTGAAAAGGAGTGGCCATCGTTTGTCTACCATAGCTAGGTGGAAACCCTAAGTCAGAATGGAGACAGAAAATACATGCTATATCCGTAGGATGCCTTTGGCTGCACGTAAGAAAAGCTCTGGATTCAAAGAGACTTTGACATAAGAAACTTAATTCTCTTACGTTATTGGAAGATCGGAGTTGTGAGAGCCTAGGGCAAAGTTCCCTGAATGGCTTCATGATGTTCCTTCTGTCATCCTCAGTGTATCAGTCAGGATGGGTTAAGATATGCTGCAATAATAGACCCAATCCCAGTGGCTTTAAGAAGAGTTCAGTTTTACTCAGGCTACATGTCCATGGTGGGGCCTCCTCACTGACATTGCTTCCAGGCTGACAAAGCCACTCCCACCTGGAGCATCGCTGGTCACCATGGCAGGAGAAAACGAGAGCTCTCCCATGTCTTAAAGCGGCAACTGGATGCTCTGGTTCAGAAATGACATGCACCATTTTTGCTCAGGATTTTTGACCAGTAGTACTAAGTCACTCTCCCCTCCTGCTCACTAATGGGCCAGGAATTGCAATTCTACAGTCTGCCTGGAAGGGCAGAGATAGTTCTTGTGCAGCACTGATGACTATCAAACTGAATATCAATTTCAACTAATGACTGGTTTCTGTCCCCCCTGCCTCACCCCCTCAGCCCCCCATGGTCATAACCTCCACGGAAACAACACTTGAAAAAGTAGAGCAAGGAAAATTTCCCCAGAATCTCCCAACAGTTCCCGCACTTAGCACTGGCCAGAGCTGGATCATATATCCATTCTTAACTAATCTGGCAAGGGCAATGGGATTATTATGATTGGCTCAGTGCAGTTGGGATCCGTCTTCTAGAGCCAGGGATTGGGTCACTGTCTCCTGAGCCTACGAGCGCTCTGAAGTTGTATGTATAGGTGTTGAAAAAGATGATTCTTAGGCACTTTTTAATAAGTCACATCCACGACAGAAAGATGCTTCCATACTGTCAACAATTCAGGTACTGAAACTAGAAGGAGAAAGTAGGGGAATGAATGTTGGTGGGCAACCAGCCCGGTCAACTACAAAGGGCAAAGTGTCAATAAGGTGTATAGTGTTTTGCATTCAATAAGAGTTAGAATAGATAACCCCTAACATCCTGTTCAATTCTGAGATCTACTATTTTCTGTGAGTTTGTTGATGCTACCATCTATGAGCACAGAGGTTCAGAACATATTTGTGAGAGTGGTCTGAGGAACCAAAGCAATTTCCCTTACTTAGTGCCACCGATCAAATTCTGTTAGAGTCCCACGCAAAGAAGGCATGTTTCTACCCATTGCTAGGAAGCTCCCAATTTTGGAATAATGATGGGGAGGTGAAAGCTCAGGGAAGAGAAAAGGAAGGGATTGGCTTTAAAATTGCACATAGTCTGAAGGTAAAAAATTTGTACTTATGATTCCCAAATGTATGTGTGTGTGTTACGATATATACTTTTATCTGCTGTCCTGAGCTTAACGCTTGTGCTGAATTGCACCACTTAGAGCTCTAAAAGGCATTTCCACGTGACCATCACGAATGCTGTCCTGAACCTGCCCTTTGACCACCAACTACCAGAAACCTCCTTCACCCCTTCATCTTCTTTTACCTGGATTATCCGAAAGGCTTCCATATCTCTCTTCTCCCATCCAGTGTTCCTTACTCCAGTTGACTTAGAGATCCAGTGAACATGTAAATCTGACTGACTTCCCTTTGAGTAAAACCCACCAATAGTTCTCCATCAGCTGCAGAATAAATTCAAGTTCTTTGGCAGGGGATACAGCCCTCTTCTGCCAGCTTTATTTGGAAGACTCCCTCCAAGTTTATGCTCAGCTGCTGTCTCCCCAGCTCGCACACCCCACTGCCTCCTGTCTTCTGGATTTTGTGAATGATGCTCCCTCTGCTGGGAGTGTCCTTCCCCTCTTGTTTGCTGTATTAACTTCGAGATTCTGCTCCTTATCTCGTTGAGAAAACTGCCTTCGATTCCACCTTTCCCCTCCCGGGCTAGGTTGGGTGCCTGTCATCTGGGTGCCTCTCAGAGCACACTCGGTGCCCACCTTTGTCATGGGACATAACCATGGATAAGTTCATCATTTGTTGTCTGCCTCCCCAGTGGTTTACAAGCTCCCCTTCCTTGAGGAAAGGGACTGTCTTATTTAGCTTTTATCTCAGCACTTAGCACAGTGCTGGGTGGAGAGTAGGCACTAACTAAAATAAATGCTTGTTGAACAGAATCATGAAGAAGAGGGTGGCAGCTGAGTAGAGAGAATTGGGGGAGTGGGAGAGGGTGCAGGGGAAGAGGCAGGAAATGGAGAGATAGAAGCAAGTGGGGAGCTGCCAGGGGAGTTTGTGAACCTCCCATCCTAGGATCGAGGTCTCCCTCGGGGGCCTTGGAATCTGGGTTTCAGCTCCAATTGATCCATTCCGGATTCTGAGGAGAGGCGTTCTGCCACTCCTGCATGGGGGATCCTTGATTTGGGTCACACGTGAGACTGAATGGACAGCTCTGGGGACAATCTCTACCGCCCACACACTGATGAACTGTCCCCTGCCTTCAACCTAAGTACCTGGGCACTTGCTCAAAGGGCCAGAACTGTTGGCAGAATTTTGGACGTCGCTTTTTGTTCTCATTTTCCTGCCCCCAGCTCCACCCCCTCAGGTCAAAGATGAGGATTGTAACTCCCCCTTGGGTGGCCTCATGGCTTTGAAAGTTAGACTCAGGCCTCCTTTCCCAGACCCAAGCAGTAAGCACGCAGGAACGCCCCTTTTCCCCCTCCCCACCCCGCCCCCGCCCCCATCAGCTAAAGCGGAGGAATTTCAGCGCTGAGGCTCAGAGGCTAGGAGAGCTTCCCTAACTCTTCCCGAACGCTCTGGGGAAAGTCCCCGGAAAGAGGCAATGAGGTGCTCTCCCGCGCTGGGGCTGCCTGTGTGCTGGGTGCGCAGCAGAGTGCCCAAGAGGAGGAGCGCGCAGTCCCTGCTCGCTGGTAGCCCAGTAACTTCAGAGGAGCGACTTGACCCCTGGTCTCAGTTTAGGAACCTGTAGCAATGGGCCTGGCCGCTTCCCTCCGCTGCGAGCATCGCCACTAGGGAGAGGCAAAGGCTCGCAGGCACCCCAACTCCCGCTCGGGCCGCGCACGCACGGACTGGGGTGGGGCGGGAGCGGCCGCGAGGGCTGGACCGGGCCCGGGCAGGGGGGCCTGGCCCCGCCAAAGGCCGGCTCCCGGGCCCCTGTTGGCCGCGTTGATGAACCGGTGTCCTGGGCTTTGGTGACGCGGAGCTGCGGGCGCCGCGAGCGGGGAGCGGCGAAGAGGAGCCCCCCTCCCCCGGGCGCCCGGGCGTGGAGACGTGGGCGGCTGTGAGCGGCGCCCCCCTCCGCTCGCCTCCCCTCCCCCGCCGCCCCCGCCGGCCCCGGCCGGCCCCTCCCCGCGCGGCGCTCCCGCGTGTGCGGGTGTCTCCCTCGCTCCTCTCGCACACTCTCCGGCACTCGTGCAGGCGGCTCCCGGCTTGGCAGCTCGCTCCGGTCGCCGCCCCTCCGCCTCTGCAGTCGCAGCCGGGCATGGTGAGTGAGTGAGGTCGGGCGCCGCGCGCTCCCCAGCTCGCCGCCCGACCCCAGGCGCCGCCCGCTCCGTCCCGGGGAGCTGGCGGAGGCGGCGGCGGCGGCGGCGGCGCGGGCGCGCCGCGGGGCTGGCGGCCGGGGAGCGGGCGGCCCGTGCGCCCGGGGCCTCGGGGCCCCGTCTCGGGAGCGGGCTCCGCGCCCCTCCCGGCCCCAGCCTCGCTCCTCGAGGGCTGCGCGCTCCCTCCCCTCCCGCCGCCCGCCTCCCAGTCGCCCCACCCCGTGACCATCTCCCCGTCTTGTCCCGCAGGACCCGCCCGGACGGGACCACGCCGCAGCCGCCGCCGGGAGCCGCGCTTCGGGTCCCGCCTGAGCCGAGCCGCGCGCGGGGCCGCCGCCGCCACCGGCGGGGGATGGGGCTGCCCGGGAGGCGCGCCGAGCCCGCGTGGGGAGCGCGGAGCCGGCGCGCAGCCTGAGTCCCGGCCGCCCGCGCCGGGCTGGTCCGTGCGCACCGCACGCCGCCGCCGCCGCCGCCCCACGCGCCCCGATGGCGCCATCGCCCCGGCGCCG